>NC_069499.1:462771715-462919215 GCF_027579735.1 Bombina bombina
CACAATTTCTCTGGCCCTGTGATTGTACACATTCATTCAGAGCAGCCAAAGCCTCCCTGAGCAACAAGTGGAGGTTCTGAAGTATAAATTTTAAATGTAGAAATATCAGAATCAGGTTAAATCATCTACCCTGAGTCATTCACCCACAGACTAAGCATATTGTGAGATAGTATCATTCATGGTTCTTAAAGCGTCTGTATGCTCTGTATCTACCCCCAGAGCTATCTGCTTTCCTTTAATTTTAGGTAGCCTGACTAATACTGCTGCCAGAGTATTATTCACCACCTTTGTCACGTCTTGTAAAATAAACGCTATGGGCGCCCTTGATGTACTTGGCACCATTTGAGCGTGAGTCCCTGAAGCGGGAGTCGAAGGGTCTGACACGTGGGGAGAGTTAGTCGGCATAACTTTCCCCTCGACAGAATCCCCTGGTAAAATAAACGCTATGGGTGCCCTTGATGTACTTGGCGCCATTTGAGCGTGAGTCCCTAAAGCGGGAGTCAAAAGATCTGACACGTGGGGAGAGTTAGTCGGCATAACTACCCCCACGACAGAATCCTCTGGTGATAATGTTTTCTTTTTTTTTTATTTTTTTAAAAACAAAAAATGATCTTTATTGTTTAACATGAAATCAGTACATCTGGTACACATTCTAAGATGGGGTTCCACCATGGCTTTAAAACATAATGAACACAGAGCTTCCTCTATGTCAGACATGTTAGAACAGACTAATAAAGAGACTAGTAAGCTTGGAAAACACTTTAAATCAAGTTAACAAGCAAATATATAAAACGTTACTGTGCCTTTAAGAGAAACAAATTTTGTCAAAATTTGAAAAACAGTGAAAAAAGGCAGTAAAATAAACGAAATTTTTACAGTACATGTAATAAGGTAACAGAGCATTGCACCCACTTGCAAATGGATGATTAACCCCTTAATGCAAAAAACAGATAAAAAAAACGACATAGACGTTTTTAAAAACAGACACAAGAAAACTGCCACAGCAGAGCTGTGGATTACCTTCCCTATAAACGATTTTTGAAGTCTTTTTAGCCCTTTAGAAATGTCCTGTAGTATTCATGGGACTGCTGAGGGAATCTAGATGATTCATTTTGTAATTTTAACTGCGCCTCCCACTCATATTACAACAGTTGGAGGCTTCAGTTAACTGTTTCTATTCAAAATTTAAGCCAGCCATGTGGAAAAAAACTTAGGCCCCAATAAGTTTTATCACCAAACATATGTTAAAAAACGATTAAACATGCCAGCAAACGTTTTAAAACACATTTTTACAAGAGTATGTATCTCTATTAATAAGCCTGATACCAGTCGCTTTTACTGCATTTAAGGCTATACCAACATTACAGTGTTATCACCAATGTTCGTTAAAAAACGATTAAACATGCCAGTAAACGTTTTAAAACACATTTTTATAAGAGTATGTATCTCTATTAATAAGCCTGATACCAGTCGCTATCGCTGCATTTAAGGCTTTACTTACATTACTTCGGTATCAGCAGTATTTTCTTAGTCAATTCCATTCCTAGAAAAATAATTTACTGCACATACCTTATCTGCAGGAAAACCTGCACGCCATTCCCCCTCTGAAGTACCTTACTCCTCAGAATGTGTGAGAACAGCAAATGGATCTTAGTTACGTCTGCTAAGATCATAGAAAAAACGCAGGCAGATTCTTCTTCTAAATACTGCCTGAGATAAACAGCACACTCCGGTGCCATTTGAAAATAACAAACTTTTGATTGAAGGATAAACTAAGTATAAAGCACCACAGACTCTCACGACCTCCTATCTATGTTGAGGCTTGCAAGAGAATGACTGAATATGGCAGTTAGGGGAGGAGCTATATAGCAGCTTTGCTGTGGGTGACTCTTGCAGCTTCCTGTTGGGAAGGAGAATATATTCCATAAGTAATGGATGATCCGTGGACTGGATACACTTAACAAGAGAAAAAGGAGTTAAGAGGCTCTAACAAAATAGAGCCCGTTATTTTTACATGTATTTGTCCCTTTAAGCTATAGTAATAATGTAACAGAACCTCAATGTATGCAGTTTGGTAGTTCCTCTGTGAATTTGCTCATTCTTACCGGCGTTTCAGTAGTAGATGTGGCAGGTTGTTGCAGTGACTGTGGTTGGGCTTCCTCAGACAGTGTTCTAACAATCCCACTCGCCTGTCCATTGGCTGTCTCACCGTTCGTTACCTGAGGAGGATGCTGTTGTGCCAAAGCAGCTTTCAGTCTCTAAAAAGAACATTAGAAAAGGTAAAAATTGAATGAAATAGGAGAAAGGGTTTTTCCCTAAATGGAAAGAAGAATCCAATTTTTTAAAAGTATACAATCTTCTGCAGTGTAGATGTAATTTTATCTTACAGTTTGTTCTGGTCAAATTGTTTTATGGATTTTCAGTGACTCACAGGCATGGAATTTATGGAATTCAGTGACTCACAGGCATAACCCATACAAGTTGCATTTTTGAGCTGGTATTAAAAGTCCATGATTAATATTTATCATGTGCACAGTAGGCTAGTGTGTGTACACTATTCATGTTGGACAGTGCAGGTGCATAATTTCCCTTGGATAATAGATTTCTATTAAAACCTCTGCTAAAATTCATGTTGGTTAACAATTTAGCACAAAGCCAATTCTGCACAAGTGGTGTAGTTTTCAGCTACGTTCTTTGCTATACACCTTTCATGTTTTTGAAACAAGCAATAACAGTTAATACAAGATTTTTAAAAGCGGTATTTGAGAACTTAAAGGGATATGAAACGCACATTTTTTCTTTCATGATTCAGATATCGCATACAATTTTAAACAACTTTCCAATTTACTTCTATTATCTAATCTGCTTCCTTCTCTTTTGTATCATTTGTTTAAAATCATATCTATGTAGGCTCAGGAACAGCAATGCATTACTGGGAGCTAGATCCTAATTGGTGGCTACACATACATGACTGCATTGCTGCTCCTTCAACATAGACTAAGAAGAGAAGGAAATCAATTTGATAAAAGTAGAAAGCTGGAAAGTTGTTTAAAATGTCATGTTCTATCTGAATCATGGAAGAAAAATGGTGTGTTTCATGTCCCTTTCATCACCTACTTGTAATACAGGGGCAATAGGCATGACACTACCACTTTACATTGAAAGTATAGGGAGCACTATACAAGTATGTGTTATGTTACAAAATGTAGACCACATATAACCTAACATGGGAGATAGGAGGTAGTTTGTGATGGAGCAGAGCTTTAATAAAAAAAATAAAACTTTTAAAGACACAGGGGCCGATTTATCAAGCTGTCCATGAAACAAAAGTTAAGACCGCTGCTTCTTAACTCATCTGCCACCTCTGAGGCGGATAGCAATGACTGACACCCCCTGCTAGTGGCCGATTGGCTGCGAATGTGCAGGGGGCGGCATTGCACAAGCATTTCACTAGAAATGCTTTTTCAATGATAAATGCCGACAACGTATGCTGTTGGCATTTATCGATGTGGGGCGGACATGATCCGCTGCCCGCACATTGATAAATCGGCCCCACAGACTCATAAACACATGCACAGATTCAAGTCTGTTAGAACAGAAAACAATACATCCAAAGGTTTAGAGATAACATATTACTGTAGAGATTATAACTTGGCTAGTTGTATGGGGAGAATATCATACAATTCCAGAGCACTGACTTCTTTAAGCATTCAAATTATTTCTTCCTTGTGGTACATTAACATTCTCAAAATAAGTTGTGGGTCTTCCCTAATGTTATAGGATTCATTTTAAAAAGCAGAAAGTAAAAGTGAATATACTGGGTGAAAATAAAGCAAAAAATACACAACTATATCAGTTTAAAATCTCATACAAAAGTTAAATCTGTTTTCAGTTTGCACAGACTGAATAACTTCCTCTTGTTATGATTATTAAACCAGGTGTATGATCATCATATTGTTTACATAATGATAAACCCATGCAATACCAATATTTCAGAACCAATTAAATTTTCAAAAATAGAAAGAAACTGTAATTTAATGAGTCACTATTTGTACTTTTCTTGTGTATAGCTTTACAAAAGTTCAAAACAGAACAGACATTTTTGAGGCTTACAGATAAAACCTTTTTACAAAGTAAAATTCGCACACAAAAGGTATGGGATATGGGGTTAAGTACTTACTTGTGACCTTTCTCTCATTATTTCTATTAGCTGACATTCAGGTTTTCCAAGTTAGAAAGGCACATTCATCTTGTAAATGGTCATTAGACCCATGTTATGTGTTGTACTTGCATAATAGAAAGGTTCCACTTAATACATTTTTCTTTCAGGACAATCATACAATGCCAATTAGTTTGACCATACAGCTTTATAATATCAGATATTAAGTTAGAGAGCTCTAGTCTTGCCATGTTCAATCTCAGCAGTGCTCATTATGCTGCAACCTGCCCAAAAGAAAAACACTCCAATTTTGAATGTGCTCTCATGGCTGTGATGTATCATATACAAGAAAAACCCCCCTTTTAATTAAGTATATTGTACCTGAAGGTATTTCTGTTATTTTCCAAGCATACGTATCAAAAACAAGAGTAAAACTTGAAATCAATTTGAAATCCAGAAGCCATTTGAAAAAAACATAAATATCATTATCTTGAAAAATGATAGCAGTGTAAAATAGCAAGCTCACGCAAGGAAACAGCATCCATAATAACTCATTATCTCCTTGTGTGCCCAAAACACACAGCATATACCGTATGGCCTTCCCAACATATGCTAGATGTCACATTGTCTCAGAGTTTTTATGAACTTAATAGAAGTGACTTACTAAGGCGGGACTACGCCAGGTGTTGTTTACCCCCTAAGGTTATATAAATTAAACAGAAGCAGAAAATGAATTTGATACCATAAGCCATATTTAACAAATTAATTTCAACACCTACATAAGTGGTTTCATAGAAAACAGAATCATTAAATATGATAATCAATCAAGACAATATTAGAAAACTAATGAAAATAAACAACACTAGAAAATAAATAAACTTGCAAGGAAAACCAAGCAGTATATCAAGAAAACAGCTAAAAAAGCCTTTGGGGTATATTTAGCAAAGGTCTGGTGGACCTGATCCGACAGTGCGGATCAGGTCCGCCAGACATCGCTGAATGTAGTCAGCAATACGCTCTCCGTATACAGCATTGCACCAGCAGCTCTTGTGAGCTGCTGGTGCAATGCCACCCCCTGCAGATTCGCGGCCAATCAGCCGCCAGCAGGAGGGTGTCAATCAACCCGATCATACTCAATCGGGTTGAATTGCAGCGATGTCTGTCCGCCTGCTCAGAGCAGACGGACAGGTTATGGAGCAGAGGTCTTTAGACCGCTGCTTCATAACGGCTGTTTCTGGAGAGCCTGCAGGCTCGCTAGAAACACGGGCCCTCAAGCTCCATCCGGAGCTTGATAAAGGGGCCCCTTTATCCAAACTGCTTAGGATTGGAAAAGGTTTGGATTTTGGATCTGTAAAATTGGAGAGTTTTGGGTTGGATGGAACCAAGTGTAAACAACAATATCTTATGTCACTTAGGCCTAAAGGTAGTTATATATCATTGTTAATACTTTTGTATACATAGTACCATGAGAAAGATAGTACAACACTGTAATCAGAAAGGTAATATTTGTATTAAATGAATTTAGGCTGTTATCTGCATTTTAGAACACAAAAACCAAAGACACAGGGAGGGAAGATTGCTACAAATAAGCAAATGTATGCTTACCTGATAAATTTATTTCTTCTATGATATGACGAGTCCACAGATTTCATCCTTACTTGTGGGATATTAACCTCCTGCTAACAGGAAGTGGCAAAGAGCACCACAGCAGAGCTGTATATATAGCTCCTCCCTTCCCTCCACCTCCAGTCATTCGACCGAAGTTAGGAAGAGAAAGGAAAAGCCAAAGGTGAAGAGGTGACTGAAGTTTAACTAAAATATAACATATACCTGTCTTAAAAATGACAGGGTGGGCCGTGGACTCGTCATATCGTAGAAGAAATAAATTTATCAGGTAAGCATAAATTTCCTTTTCTTCTACAAGGTATGACGAGTCCACGGATTTCATCCTTACTTGTGGGATACAATACCAAAGCTACAGAACACGTATAAAAGGGAGGTACAAGACAGGGACCTAAACGGAAGGCACCACTGCTTGAAGAACCTTTCTCCCAAAACCAGCCTCAGAAGAAGCAAAAGTATCAAATTTGTAAAATTTGGAAAAAGTGTGAAGAGACGACCAAGTTCTGTTCAACAAAAGCATCATTTTTAAATGCCAATGAGGAAGCCACAGCCCTAGTAGAATGAGCCGTAATTCTTTCAGGAGGCTGCTGTCCAGCAGTCTCATACGCCAGACGGATGATACTCTTCAGCCAAAAAGAAAGAGAGGTAGCCGTAGCTTTCTGACCCCTACGCTTTCCAGAAAAAACAATGAATAATGAAGATGATTGACGGAAATCCTTAGTTGCCTGCAAGTAAAACTTCAGGGCACGGACCACGTCCAAGTTATGTAACATACGCTCCTTCTTAGAAGAAGGGTTAGGACATAATGAAGGAACAACAATTTCCTGATTAATATTCTTATTAGAAACAACCTTAGGAAGGAAACCAGGTTTGGTACGTAAAACCAACTTATCAGAATGGAAGATAAGATAAGGCGAGTCACATTGTAATGCTGAAAGCTCCGAAACGCTATGAGCAGAAGAAATAGCAACCAAAAATAACACTTTCCAAGATAACAACTTAATATCAATGGAATGCATGGGTTCAAACGGAACCCCTTGAAGAACATTAAGAACTAAATTCAAACTCCAGGGTGGAGCAATTGGTCTAAACACAGGCCTAATTCTGGTTAGAGCCTGACAAAAAGACTGAACGTCTGGGACATCTGCCAAACGTTTGTGTAGCAAAATTGACAAAGCAGAGATTTGTCCCTTTAAGGAACTCGCTGATAAACCCTTCTCCAAACCTTCTTGGAGAAAAGACAGAATCCTGGGAATCCTAACTCTACTCCATGAGTAGCCCTTGGATTCACACCAATAAAGTTATTTATGCCATATCTTATGATAGATCTTTCTAGTGACAGCCTTACGTGCCTGAATCAAGGTATCAATGACCGAATCGGAGAACCCCCGCTTAGATAAAATCAAGCGTTCAATCTCCAAGCAGTCGGTTGCAGAGAAACTAGATTTCAATGGAAGCTTCCACGGTGGCAGAGAGGACATGTCCACTAGATCGGCATACCAAGTCCTGCAAGGTCACACAGGCAAGATTAGAATTACTGAAGTCCTCTCCTGTTTGATCTGAGCAATCACCCGGGGAAGGAGAGCAAACGGTGGAAACACATAAGCTAGGTTGAACTACCAAGGCACTGCCAAGGCATCCATCAGTTCGGCCTGAGGATCCCTTGATCTGGATCCATATCTCGGGAGCTTGGCATTCTGTTGAGACGCCTTCAGATCCAATTCCGGCCTGCCCCATCTGAGGATCAGAGTGGCAAAGACCTCCGGATGGAGTTCCCACTCCCCCGGATGAAACGTCTGTCTGCTTAAAAAGTCCGCTTCCCAGTTGTCCACTCCTGGGATGTGGATTGCTGACAGATAACAAGAGTGAGCCTCCGCCCACCGAATTATCTTGGATACTTCTGTCATCGCTAAGGAACTCCTTGTTCCTCCCTGATGATTGATGTAAGCCACAGTCGTGATGTTGTCCGACTGAAAGCGGATGAATTTGGCCAAAGCCAACTGAGACCACGCCTGAAGCGTATTGAATATTGCTCTCAATTCCAGAATATTGATTGGAAGAAGAGAGACTCCGACTGAGTCCACACACCCTGAGCTTTCAGGGAATTCCAGACTGCACCCCAACCCAGTAGGCTGGCGTCTGGCGTCACTATCACCCATGAGGGTCTGCGGAAGCACGTCCCTTGGGACAAATGATCCAGTGACAACCACCAAAGAAGAGAGTCTCTTGTCTCCTGATCCAGATCTATCTGAGGAGACAAATTTGCATAATCTCCATTCCACTGCCTGAGCATGCTCAGCTGTAGTGGTCTGAGATGAAAACGAGCAAACGGAATTATTTCCATTGCCACCACCATCAATCCAATTACCTCCATGCACTAGGCCACTGATGGGCGAGGATTGGACTGAAGGGCTTGGCATGTATTTAGAATCTTTAACTTTCTGACCTCCGTCAAGAAAATTTTCATAGATATGTAATCTATTAGAGTTCCCAAGAAGGGAACCCTTGTCTGTGGAATTAATTAACTCTTTTCTAGGTTCACCTTCCACCCGTGAGTCCTCAGAATGGACAGAACCATCTCTGTATGAGACTTTGTCAGATGATAAGAGGACGCCTTAATCAGAATATTGTCCAGATAAGGCGCCACTGCGATGCCCCGCTGCCTGAGAACCAGAAGGGACCTTTGTGAAGATCCTGGGTGCTGTGGCCAACCCGAAGGGAAGAGCCACGAACTGAAAATATTTGTCCAGGAAGGCAAACCTTAGGAACTGATGATGTTCCTTGTGGATGGAAAAATGAAGCTATGCATCCTTCAAGTCCACGGTAGTCATATATTGACCCTCCTGGATCAATGGTAGGATTGTTCGAATAGTCTCCATCTTGAAGGATGGGACTCTGAGAAACTTGTTTAGACTCTTGAGATCTAAAATGGGTCTGAACGTTCCCTCTTTTTTGGGAACCACAAAAAGATTTGAGTAAAACCCCTGCCCCTGTTCCAGTATAGGAATGAGACAAATTACTCCCATAGTAAAGAGGTCTTTTACACAACGTAAGAACGCCTATCTTTTTATCTGGTCTACAGACAATCTTGAAAGAAGAAACCTCCCCCTTGGGGGATAATTTTTGAATTCCAGCTGATACCCCTGGGACACAATTTCCAGTGTCCAAGGATCCTGAACATCTCTCACCCAAGCCTGGGCAAAGAAAGAAAGTCTGCCCCCTACTAGATCTGGTCCCGGGCCAGGGGCCCCCCTTCATGCTGTCTTGGTAGCAGCAGCAGGCTTCTTGGGTTGCTTACCCTTGTTCCAAGCCTGGTTGGGTCTCCAGACAGACTTGGCCTGAGCAAAATTCCCTTCCTGCTTGGCAGAAGAAGAGGAAGAAGAGGGGACTCCTTTAAAGTTCCGAAAGGAAAGAAAATTATTTTGTTTACCCCTCAGTTTAGCAGTTCTATCCTGAGGTAGGAGATGACCCTTACCTCCCGTAATGTCAGAAATGATTTCTTTCAAGTCAGGCCCGAATAGGGTTTTTCCCTTGAAAGGAATAGCCAAAAGCCAATGATTTTAACCATAACACTCTACGCGCTAGAATGGCAAATCCAGCATTCTTAGCCACCAACTTGGCAATTTGAAAGGCGGCATCTGTAATAAAAGAATTTAGCCAGCTTAAGAGCCTTAATTCTGTCTAAGATATCCTCTAAAGAAGTCTCAGTCTTAAGAGACTCTTCTAATGCATCAAACCAAAAGGCTGCAGCAGTAGTAACTGGTACAATGCAGGCCGTTGGTTGTAAAAGGAAACCCTGATGAATAAACAGTTTCTTTAGAAGACTCTCCAATTTCTTATCCATAGGGTCTTTGAAAGCACAACTGTCCTCAATATGAATAGTTGTACTCTTAGCCAGGGTAGATATAGCTCCCTCCACCTTAGGGACTGTTTGCCAAGAGTCCCAGATGGTGTCAGATATGGGATACATTTTCTTAAAATTAGGAGAGGGTGAGAATGTGATACCCGGTCTGTCCCATTCCCTCTTAATAATCTCCGAAATTCTCTTAGGAACCGGAAAAACCATCAGTGTAAGTAGGTACCTCTAAGTATTTGTCCATTTTACACAATTTCTCTGGTGGTACCACAATAGAGTCACAGTCATCTAGAGTCGCTAAAACCTCCCGAAGTAACAGGCGGAGGCAATCAAGCTTAAATCTAAAGGACATGATGTTCCGAGTCCGTCTGAGGTAGCACACTTCCCGAATGGGAAAGTTCCCCCTCAGACAGAAGTTCCCTGACCCCCAATTCAGATCCCTGTGAGGGTACAGAAATAGCTAACAAAGAATTAGAGGCCTCAGTATTCACATTGACCTCTGTCCTGCTGTGTTTACCCTGTAACACTGGCAACTTAGATAATACCTCTGTAAAGGTAGTTGACATAACTGCAGCCATATCCTGCAGAGTAAATTAATTAGACGCGGTAGAAGAACCAGGCGTTGCTTGGGTGGGCGTTAAAGGTTGTGACGCTTGGGAAGAATTTGGCGGTTCACCCTGATTCTCCTCAGACTGAGAATCATCCTTAGGCACCTTTTCTTTACATAAAATCTGAGCTTTACATTGTAAGGCCCTCTCAGTACACGAGGGACAAAAAGTCAGAGGGGGTTCCACAGTGGCATCTAAACACATAGAACAAGGAGTTTCTTCCTCAGTGTCAGACATGTTAAACAGACTAGCAATAATAACAATAGTCGTTCTTTACTTAAAATATTGAACTCTGAATTCAAATTATAGGTACAAATGGAAATGTAACAAAAAACTGTACTGCACCTTTAAATTTTAAAAGCGCTACTATTTTTCTGATATGATCAAAAAACGAGTTTGTGGCAATAAAATTAATTTACTGTGCCCCAAATACTTTATCTGTATTGCATCCACTTGCTGAGATATGTAATACACAACAAAATAACTATTTTTAACAGTTAGATATTTATTAACTTAATTTGGCCCCTGCACCGCGCCACAGCTCTGCTGTGCGCCTACCTGCCCCCGGAATACACAGCAGTTGTCAGATAGCCTTAAAGACCCTTCTAAGGCCGATACAATTTAGGCCCCACCGAAGCCCCAGATGCTGCCTCTTATGTGATCTGGTTGAAACTGCGCGTCCTGAGCGCATGAAAATAGGCCCCGCCCATCACGGGCGTAACTCTACTCTGAATAAGACCCGCATTGGTTCCCAAGTAACACAAACATGTTGACGGAAAATTCAGCCATGTGCCCTCTTAAATAAAAACATTGTAACACTGTACTCTCCCCTTCAGGTCAGAGATTTAACAGTCCTTAAGCAAAAAACAAAACCACAACTCCCAGCGTCCAGCCCTTGAATAAGTCAAAGAATATTTACATACTTTGGCAATTAGTACACCAAATCCTTTCATATAGTGCATACTGCTTACCCCTCCCCATATAGGGACAAAATGTCAGCCTGTTCTGATGCATCAAGTCTCCCGAGGAACAAAAGACTGAACATACCTCAATGCTGCTTGTAGCAAGACACCATTCTCCACACTGAAGATTTTTCTTACACTACCTTCAGCTGCGCTGTGGTAACCATCATGGATCTTAGATAATGTTTGCTAAGATCATCAACATCAGGGCAGAAAATAAGATGTCTCCACTTCTTTTGGGAAGTAATAGACTGACGATTTCTCCCTGAGAAAAATAGTACTCACTGGCACCATTTTAAAATAAAAAAAACTTCTTGATTGAAGAATCTAAACTAACACCTCACTTTACCTCTTCCTATTACTAACACCGGCAAAGAGAATGACTGGGGGTGGAGGGAAGGGAGGACCTATATATATAGCTCTGCTGTGGTGCTCTTTGCCACTTCCTGCTGGCAGGAGGTTAATATCCCACAAGGATGAAATCCGTGGACTTGTCATATCTTGTAGAAGAAAGTAATTTTTAATATATATACATTTTTTTAATATTAATTAAAACGTTTTAAATTAAGAATAGGTTTGCATTTTGGAATTACGGATTTTGGGATTTGTACCAGTATGGACTAACTTTTAGAGTGCTTAAATCAGAACAAATACAATTAAACAAACAAACAAAAAAACACATGTTTTTTCAGACTTGGTAGGTGCCTGAATACACAGAGTTTCTGCATTAGTTACATGGTTACACAATGTTGATATCCACTCCTTGCTTTTCAGGTGCACGTAAGAAATGAAAAACCTGGATATTATTAAAACTCCAAAACACCAATTAATGTGAAAGAAAACGAAGATACATATTTTGCTTAATCTTTCTTTTCCTATTCTATGTTGGTTTAAAAAGGAAAACAACAAATACATATTTAAAGGTAAAAAAACAGAAAAACAAGGAACAAAAAAAAAAACCCATCAAGACAAAGCACAGCCCATGCCGAACAAAGAACAAGGAAGAGGTCTGTGTGGTGTTGTCTTAAACACTAAAATTCATTATTGAACCCATATTCTCTTCCCTATATGGTTTCTTTCTGTGATGTTGCCCTCTGTTTTCTTTCTGTTGGATTTGTCTCCAGTGTTATTTTGCAGGGGATTCTTTCTATGCCTTCCCTTTATCCTCAGCTAGTTCTCCCATGCTATGAACACATTTACAGTTTTGCCGTTTACTCTCAGCTCCACAGAAGCATACCATTTTTGCTATTGGACAGTACCACACTGACCCAGGTTCAATCCCAGTCATATCATACTGTCTGTGTGTTGTGGAATGAAAACCATGTCATCTGCAAAACTCCAGTGATTGGAAACTAAACAGTAGCATTTTTCAGATAATTTATTCCCTGAGGGGTCTTCTCCTTTTTGACTTGTTTGCCTCCAGTTTAAAACCTATTTCAGTTGGTTTCCAAACACTGAAGCAGCAGCATTAGTTGTTTTGCTTCAGAAATGGCCAAATTAGGAAAGCCTACAACCTCCCCCCCTTTTTTCCACATAACTATTTTATGGCCAACTCAGTCTTGGTTCCTTTCTCTCCTAGAAATATATTTCTGCCATCCTATCCTTCTTCCCCTTTTCCCAGATATCCTAGGCATTAAATAGCTCCCTCTATCTAGTAGCTTGGATAATTTCATGGGATCCTGGTTAATCATTGAGCTAGGTCTCTCATGTAAGAATCCTGGGTCCCAATAACTAACAAATGTTACTCAGGCACATTATTCAAAATGTGTAGCTGTTGCTCACAAAAAGGAAATGGATCCCTTGCTATTCATTTGAACCAATTCCTCCCTTTACAGTTTGGTTCTTCTTTAAAGATGCATCAATCTAGCTTGTTCAGTTACTTCTGCAGGACATGGACCATATTAACTCAATTCCTACTGGACACCACACACATACAGTATTTGAAGATTCTTAAAAGCTACTTGTATTAAAAATCTTCTTGCATTCAAATATTCTTCTTTCTGGGATGCTGATATCATCACTTCTTTTTTATGCAAGTGAACTACTAATAATCCTTCTATTACATTGCTTTCAGCCACACATGCAACAATGCTCTTTTTCCTTCAAAAGAGTTTCCTATGTTAAAGGACCAGTCAATACAGTAGATTTGCATAATCAACAAATGCATGATAAGAAGACAATGCAATAGCACTTAGTCTGAACTTCAAATGAGTAGTAGATTTTTTTAAATAAATTGCAAAGTTCTGTCTATTTCCACTCCCCCTGTATCATGTGTCCGCCATCAGCCAATCACAAATGCATATACGTATATGCTGTGAACTCTTGCACATGCTCAGTGGGAGCTGGTGACTCAAAAAGTGTAAATATAAAAAGACTGTGCACATTTTGTTAATGGAAGTAAATTGGAAAGTTGTTTAAAATTGCATGCTCTATCTGAATCATGAAATTCAATTTTGACTTGTGTCCCTTTAAGCCTAATGATTGATAAATTATTATCTCTCTTTGGTGCAACATTTTTACTGTCTTGCTGAACTAAATCTCTCTCCATTTTTTATCCTTACTTTTCTGGCCAACCCAAATTATGTGTTAGTTGCCTTACAAAATATGAATCTAAAT
Source organism: Bombina bombina (assembly GCF_027579735.1). Taxonomy (NCBI): domain Eukaryota; kingdom Metazoa; phylum Chordata; class Amphibia; order Anura; family Bombinatoridae; genus Bombina; species Bombina bombina. The sequence goes on from NC_069499.1 coordinate 462,785,540, forward strand.
CTGCTGACTTACTAATTACTTTTATGTCTCCTCAGACACCTGGGTAAAATGGATTATAACTTAAGATTGTGTGGAAGATGTCCTCCTCTCTACAAATCATTAACATAGGTGATTGGTCTTCTGTCTATACATTTTGCTAATTTTAATATAAACCAATAAATGAAGCCTTTTCTCTTTTAAAATGATATATTTTGCTCCCCACCCATAAAGGGTTGAATGACACAGGAAGTATGTATACCTAGGGCCTATGAGGGTCAGAATCGACAAATAGAATAAGTTTTACCACAGGCAAGAAGATTTAATCTTGATTTTTTATACTTTAGTAGTTAAAAAAGACAAATTGCATGCCCTATCTGAATCATGAAAGTTTAACGTTGCCTTTACTGTCCCTTTAGCTGATCTAGTTGTATTACGGGCATCATATTCACTTCAAAAAGAAAGGTTATAAAAAATAACCCTTGAGCTTCAACCAGAAAGATCTCACCAAATTAGTAGCCATCATGCTACAAACATTGCTTCAAAGGATCTGCTACTGTTTCAATTGAAGAAAGCCAGGATTTTTTTCCAACTAAAAAATATAATCAACAACACAGCGTGCAAGAGAAATTAAACCGCTTTACTCTCTACTTAGGTGGACCAGCATTTTTGCTGCTTTAATAACGGAGCTTATAGTTGGTAAAGGGTGGAATGTTGCACCCAAATGTAAGTTTAAAAGGTTTAGTTCCATTTTCTTTGCATTGAGAAGTTGAAAAGTGATTTGAAGCAGAAGAAAGAACTCTACATCTTTGTATGGGTTTATGGTTATAAAATATATATGAATACAGTGTGAATATTGGAATATTGGCACCATACAAACTCATATAACTATCTCTTATGGGGACAACACAAAACAGTCTTCCAATCAAAAGGAGGGTAAAAAGTTTTATTCATGCCACTCTGTTCATGGACAGAACTAAGAATATAGTCACCATTAAAGAGCTAAATACATTTCTGGTGCATACTGGACACAGTACTTCTTATTTTGCTGATTAAAACCTGACGTTTGATCATTTTATAGTTTCCAATAGATGGATTGTAATAAGCCAATATGACTCTGTTCCCTTTTAATCTTACCTCCTGCAATAATAATAAAAAAATATGGTAACAAATATGTAGTTAAAAAAAAAAAAAACTACTGACTTACTTGGGCTTGCAGGACAGGTATTCCTCAAGGACATTCATTATTTTGAAGGTGTATCTTTTTATTCAACCTTTGGGGCATAAGAGGGCAAATATCAGGATGTATAACAAACGGTATGTATCTTATGGCCCTCTTAATAATAGTATTTATAAAATTATTGTTTGCCCCAACGGGACTCAAAGCACTTTACTTAGTCACAGAATAAAGCAATTAGTGGCCTGTTTTCAAAAACTAGTATGCAACTTAAAGGGACACTGAACCCAATTTTTTTTGGATTTACTCCTATTTTATATTTTCTTCGTTCTCTTGCTATCTTTATTTGAAAAAGAAGGCATCTAAGCTTTTTTTTTGGTCGAGACCTCTGGACAGCACTTTTTTATTGGTGGATGAATTTATCCACCAATCAGCAAGGACAACCCAGGTTGTTCACCGAAAATGGGCCAGCATCTAAACTTACATTCTTCCATTTCAAATAAAGATACCAAGAGAAGAAATAAAATTTGATAATAGGAGTAAATTAGAAAGTTGCTTAAAATGTTATACACTATCTGAATCACAAAAGAAACAATTTGGGTTCAGTGTCCCTTTAACACTACTTTATGACAGTTGTTCAATCTCAGAAAACAGAAAATGTTGAGCTGGTCCTACTAGAACCAGAACTTGCCAGCTTAAGGGTCTCAAGTATCTCTCACTATGTACTAAACCATATGGATTTCTAATATCTAGATACCACTGTGAACATATACAACTACTGCTAATCTGCCCCATATAATTACATTCGGTAAAATGTCCCAAAGTGAGCACTTGAATGGGAAACTGCAGTGTACAATGACAAAAATAAACTGCTATAATTCATTAGACAAGTTAATTACTTAAAGGGGCAGTCTAGTCAAAATTAAACTTTCATGATTCAGATAGGGCATGTAATTTTGAACAACTTTCCAATTTACTTTTATTATCAAATTTGATTTGTTCTCTTAGTTGAAAGCTACGACTAGGTAGGCTAATTTGTAAGCCCTTGAAGGGCGCCTCTAATCTGAATGCATTTGACAGTTTTTTTCTTACAGCTAGAGGGCATAGTTCATGTGTGCCATATAGATAAAATTGTGCTCACGCCAGTGGAGTTATTTATGAGAGGGCACTGATTGGCTAAAATGCACGTCTGTCAAAGAACCCGAAATAAGGGGGCAGTCTGCAGAGGCTTAGATACAAGGTAATCACAGAGGTAAAAATATACCGTGTTGGTTATGCAAAACTGGGGAATGGGTAATAAAGGGATTATCTATCTTTTTAAAACAATAAAAATTCTGGAGAAGACTGTCCCTTTAATAAATTTCCCTGTCCCACTACATGTAAACAAACATGCTAAGGAATTAATACACTTATGAGAACTCTTGTGAAGTCAGTATAGTCTAATCCTCCAGTCACAGCCTGTATCCATTTCCAGAGTGGCAGAGGAGCTTATAAGGTGCACAATATTTCCCAAGTGTGTATGCCAAAAGTACAGGTTAATCAACCAATTCTTCCAAACAGGTAGACATTAAACAAGAGGTTTCATTATATTTACTGTTATGACCATAGCTTGGATTATTCCTCCAAATAACACTCACCAGTAAATAATTATTCTTCTTTAGGTAGGAAAAGCAAAAACCTAAAGTCTAAAAGCAGTTAGTTACAACAACCTCCCCTTATTGATTAAAAACTTTCTTACAATATAATATATAGACTTTTTTGCTTATAAGTAAAAAGTCTCAAAACAATGTGAAATAATTCTCATGAAGAGAATGAGAATAACTTCTTTCAACAACAAGAAGTATGAGTGAAATGAATACCTCTTGAAGCAAACAGTGAAAGTCACAATATGTGTCAGTAGTTTGGCTGTAAATTCCGTTTGCACAAGGTTAATGAACAGACTGAAAATAATGTTGTTGGAAAATACCTGTAGGTGTTCTATGAACAACTGGGTGGTTTTTGTCCTTTTAAGGTATTCCACTGTGAAGGATGGCGCTGGATTCACAGACCTGTATCTGACAGGCTTGCAGAGATGCGCTCTGGAACGTTGCGGTCTCGTGGACCGGAGAGACCGCCAAGTTCCAGAGCATTATTTTCACTCTGTTCATCAACCTTGTGCAAACGGAATTTACAGCCAAACTACTGGCACATATTGTGACTTTCACTGTTTGCTTCAAGAGGTATTCATTTCACTCATCGTTATTTGTTTAAAGAAGTTATTCTCAGTCTCTTCATGAGAATTATTCAACATTGTTTTGAGACTTTTTACTTAAAAGCACATACAACGGTTTGTATTTTAATAAAGGAAACTGTTTTAATCATTCACTCGCATCTGAGTTTTTTATCAATTATCTAAGGAAACTACCATACTCCAGAGAGGAGAAGCACATCAGTGTTTCTCTAAGAGACCACAGTACGCTCCAAAAAAAAAAGAACTGATTTAACCTACAGCACACAGACGAAATTCTTCACTGAAAGTTAAAGATACCATACTCCACAGAGGAGAAGAATATCCCAAAGGCACCAAAAGAAAGAAGTACCATACTCCAAAAAAGTTCCATACTCCAACAGGTCACCAAGGGACAAACATCTTTAACACAGACAGGGATTAATTCCCCCCAACGCTTCTCACATACCTCACATGTTTGAGGTCCAAAAAGGTGAGCATCATTCTTACTTTTTGTACTATATTGTTCACTAGTATATTCATAATGCACCATAAATTGTTTTCTGTTTATGTTTCCTCCATTCTATGAGCACTACAATCTGGGACCCTCAACTCTCACCCTTCACAATTTATTCCAATGATGATAGTGGAATCTCCAGACTAACCTGCCTTTGAAATACACCAGGAGGAACTTTAAAAAGGGCAAAATAACTATTTGCAAAACACACAGCGCAAGCCAAAACACACTTTGATATATATATAATTTATTTAGATCAATGTAAATATTTGCATTGGAAATTAGTACATCTAAGCAAGTATCCCCGCTTGCCCCCAGAAATTCTTAATATGCAATGTTCCCAATGCACAAGAGAATTGTGGGTAAGATATGCAAATTCTCAGTTTTTTTTTGCTTCAAAATACTGTTTTAACACAGCGATCCTTTTAAACAGGAATATGACAGCAAACCAGAAATCACTCACTATACAAGCCTGTTTCGTTCTTTTTAGAACTCATCAGTAGGAGATAGATTTCTGATTGCTGCATTGGAAAAGCTATTTTCATGGTTAAACCAAAATTCATTAAAATTATGGGGGGGGGGGGGGAGATAAAAAACTGAAATTAAAATCCTCCATGTCTCAAAATTAAATCAATGTAAATATTTGCATAGGAAATTAGTACATCTAAGCAAGTATCCCCGCTTGCCCCCAGAAATTCTTAATATGCAATGTTCCCAATGCACAAGAGAATTGTGGGTAAGATATGCAAATTAGGTATGCAAATTCTCATTTTTTTTGCTTCAAAATACTGTTTTAACACAGCGATCCTTTTAAACAGGAATATGACAGCAAACCAGAAATCACTCACTATACAAGCCTGTTTTGTTCTTTTTAGAACTCATCAGTAGGAGATAGATTTCTGATTGCTGCATTGGAAAAGCTATTTTCATGGTTAAACCAAAATTCATTAAAATTATGGGGGGGGGGGGAGATAAACTGAAATTAAAATCCTCCATGTCTCAAAATTAAATCAATGTAAATATTTGCATAGGAAATTAGTACATCTAAGCAAGTATCCCCGCTTGCCCCCAGAAATTCTTAATATGCAATGTTCCCAATGCACAAGAGAATTGTGGGTAAGATATGCAAATTAGGTATGCAAATTCTCAGTTTTTTTGCTTCAAAATACTGTTTTAACACAGCGATCCTTTTAAACAGGAATATGACAGCAAACCAGAAATCACTCACTATACAAGCCTGTTTTGTTCTTTTTAGAACTCATCAGTAGGAGATAGATTTCTGATTGCTGCATTGGAAAAGCTATTTTCATGGTTAAACCAAAATTCATTAAAATTATGGGGGGGGGGGGAGATAAAAAACTGAAATTAAAATCCTCCATGTCTCAAAATTAAATCAATGTAAATATTTGCACAGGAAATTAGTACATCTAAGCAAGTATCCCCGCTTGCCCCCAGAAATTCTTAATATGCAATGTTCCCAATGCACAAGAGAATTGTGGGTAAGATATGCAAATTAGGTATGCAAATTCTCAGTTTTTTTGCTTCAAAATACTGTTTTAACACAGCAATCCTTTTAAACAGGAATATGACAGCAAACCAGAAATCACTCACTATACAAGCCTGTTTCGTTCTTTTTAGAACTCATCAGTAGGAGATAGATTTCTGATTGCTGCATTGGAAAAGCTATTTTCATGGTTAAACCAAAATTCATTAAAATTATGGGGGGGGGGGGGAAGATAAAAAACTGAAATTAAAATCCTCCATGTCTCAAAATTAAATCAATGTAAATATTTGCATAGGAAATTAGTACATCTAAGCAAGTATCCCCGCTTGCCCCCAGAAATTCTTAATATGCAATGTTCCCAATGCACAAGAGAATTGTGGGTAAGATATGCAAATTAGGTATGCAAATTCTCAGTTTTTTTGCTTCAAAATACTGTTTTAACATAGCGATCCTTTTAAACAGGAATATGACAGCAAACCAGAAATCACTCACTATACAAGCCTGTTTCGTTCTTGTGCATTGGGAACATTGCATATTAAGAATTTCTGGGGGCAAGCGGGGATACTTGCTTAGATGTACTAATTTCCTATGCAAATATTTACATTGATTTAATTTTGAGACATGGAGGATTTTAATTTCAGTTTTATATCTCCCCCCCCCATAATTTTAATGAATTTTAATTTATTTAGAATATATATATATATATATATATATATATAATTTATTTAGAATGTATATATATATATATATATATATATATATATATATATATATAATATATATATATATATAAATAATTTATTTAGAATGTATATATATATATATATATATATATATATATATATATATATGATTTATTTAAAAAAAAGTATATTTGTTGATTAGTAAGGACAGGTAGTGGGAAGTAGCATTGGTAATGGCTTTATAGGTTAGAGTGAGAGTTTTTAATTTAATTCTGCTGCGAATGCGGAACCAGTGAAGGGTCTCAAAAAGAGGGGCAGTAGATACAGAGCTGCAGGAAAGGAGGACTATGTGTTCTAAAAAGGATAGAGCTCTAAATAAGTAAGCAGTGTAAAGCTGTTAAAATTATTCTTTTATGTACGTCCATTGAAATTGCCTAAAAAGTATGCAAACAGTGCAAAGCTGTCAAAATGTTTTTTTTATGTACGCACATTGAAATTGCTTAAAAAGTATGTATGTGCATTCATAGATTGTACTGCTATTTAGGCACTATAAAGAGACAAACAAGTAAGCCGTGCGAAGCTGTCAAAATGGTGGTTTACGGCTAATAAAGCAGGAACCAATCAAAATGCCGGATAAGGAATATAAGGACTGCTATCAACGTGGAGGATATGCTTGAAAAAGGCTGAGGTACTCAGCTGAAACGCGTTGCAATCCTCATCAGAACATTTTCTGTTCAAAGTCCACAGGAGAGTGGACGACTACAACTAACTGCTGAAATCCTGTACTCAAACACGGAATTCAAAAGTTCATCACAGAACTACATGAGCTTCAAACTGAACATCTTAAAGTTTACCGGAGAGCTTAATAGCGGGGAAAGAGCTGAACGAACTCCAACAGAGAAACCAATCACGGGAAGCCTGAGGGTAAGGCGCGTGATTTGAAACAACCGCTGAAGCAGCGATTTGATCTGGGCTCACCGCTGAATTAACGCTCCAGAACCGGTGACTTGTTTCAGGAGGGCGGAAAGGTAAAGCCGTCTGACGATTCGATTAAACAAGGTTAGAAAGAGAAATCTTAAACAAGTGCACTTGCAACATACATTGTTCCTAAAAATATTGCAACTAACAGCCATATTTCTGTGATCACACGTGAACATCCACCACATGAACTATCAAACGTACCAAGAAATTCAAAGATAAGTTAATATCCATTTACAAACACTTAACGTTTGGACACAAAGTTTGAAACATTTTTTATACAAAGTATTTTCTTGCATAAATTGTTTTTACATAGTGTTCTTATACCAAGCGGCTGTATATAAAGTGCTTATTCATCTAATGGTCCTAAACAAAGTGACACATATAGTATTGCCACGAATAGAGCTATTCCAACACAGGACATTTTTTTTCCCTTATAAATAATTAGATTTTGTTTGGTCTAAAAAGTGCTAGTCCTTTCTATATGAGAACACCTTCCTATAAAGTCATAAAAAGCTCTTATTTAGATTGAAGCAAAGATCGTTTTAATTTTAATCTTATGTATGCATTGGTTTTTTATATTATATAAATTTTAAAGGTTGGCCAACCTAATCTAATCAATATTGTGATATTTTAGAAACATAGTAAATTTATTAGATTGTGACAATTTAGATTTGTACTAATAAATTCTGGACATTTCAATTATTACATTTCTGCATATCAATCTTTCCTTATTGGGTATTAGCTTAAAGCGCTCAAGAGCTCTATCATTTTTAGAACACAAAATCACTTTTGGAAGCATAGAGGTAGCTTCACCAGACTCAGTAGCACATACCCAAACAGCGCAGAGTTTATATATCTACCATAAAAAAAAAGGAAAGGAGGACTAGCCTGGCAGAGGCATTTAGGATGGATTGAAGGGGGAGAGACAGGAGAGAGGAAGGCCAGTTAGTAGGTTATTACAGTAGTCAAGTGAGTGTATTAGTTGCTTAGTGGTGTCAGCCCTCAGTAACATACACATTTTGGAGATATTGCATAGGTGGTTGCAGCAGGATAAAGAGAGCAATTGGATGTGGGTAATAAAGGACAGATTGGAGTCAAGTGTAACTCCAAGGCAGCGGACTTGACACATACAATATAGGCCTTTTTTATTCATACACTTTGTCCTATACCATATACCTTTTAACCCTTATAAAATGTAATTAATATTTATATGAATATTTTTATTAGATAGTGTATATATAAGTGTAACACTTTATTTTAATGTATTTATATTGTGTTTCGTGCACATTAATTTTTAGCTCTAACCCTTTACACAAGGTCTTCAGTCTCATTAACCTGGCGAGCGCAAATTTAGCAGTGCACGTTTACTTGCAACTTGTATTAAGCGCGCCATTGTAATCTAGCACTGTATGAGCAGCCCTTAAAGTGTACCTTAGAGGACACACATAAAAAGCATTTATATTACACAAAAAGCAAGGCAAAACAATAGCTGACCTGTCATGTCAACTTAGAACTTTGATCCTGGAACAGAGATTGAGCTACTTCCCCTCTCGTTAAACAAAGACTAAAAGAACTTGAATTTGTCAAAGTTCAGAGACTCTTGATCACTTTAAACAGTTGGGGGTAGATTACAAGAGGCAGAGTATGTTTTTCCCCTCTAGAGTTAAGTTTTTTTGCGCTATTCAGGTTGCATTAGTTTTACAAGTTCCAAGAAACTAATTTTGGGCTAGCGATGACCCAAATAGCGGGAGAATTCTACTTAAGTTTTCACACGTGCATACATATATTCCCTCATAGAAATCAATGGAGAAAAAAAAGTAGAGAAAAAAAAAACCTAACACTTGAAATTGTGCAAATACCATCGCATTTTTGCATTCCTCATCGAAGTAAATGGAGAAAAAAAAATTGTTTGCAAACAACATAGCATATACGCATTAGCAAATGTGAAATATTTACAAAATCTTTATTAAATATGAAAATTGCATAAATATGTTTTGTAATATTTTAATCTAATTGCAAAGGCCTTTAATGCACTTTTAAATATATATATATATATATATATATATATATATATATATATATATATATATATATGTGTGTGTTTAGTTTATATACATAAATGTATAAATAAATATATATATGACTGTAAATACATATATACACATATAAATATATTGATATATATGTACACACATATAAACATACAAATACATCTTTAGAGATATATATTTATGTGTCTCAATGTTAAAGCCATTTGCCTGCTTTTTTTCTAACACCCGAGATCTCATATCTTTGAGCCCTTATAACTTTTTTGTGCAATATTTTTTTTTAAATATTTTTTTATCAGATAGTGTTAATATGAGTGTAACTTTACTTTGTAATGTATTTTTGATGTGTTTTGGGCAATTTATTTGTTTCGGAAAACATTTAACCACAGCTCTGAGATCGCAGTAAGGACTGAAGCGTAAATGGCGATTGCGCTAACACAATTTCGTTATAAAATGTTTGCAGACTTGGTTAACCTACTTCTCCTTAAGGTTTTTAATGAAACAGCAGGGGCAGGTAAATATGTGAGGGAATCCCTAGAGGCTAAAAGAAAAGATCCACAAATATGTAGTAGCTATAGACCAATTTCAATAATGCTAATACATTATACTATAAAATATTAGCTAATATATTAATGAAAATTATATACATGGAGATCAAGCTGGATTTATTCCACGCAGAGAAGGCCCTGATAACACTAGACACATTCTCCACATATTAACTGAGGTTGAAAAAAGAAATTAGACCCTCCTTGCCCTGTAGCTCTTTTCGCTGATGATCTTACGCTGTAACGCTGTTGTTACAATACCCTGAAAAATCTTTGTCAGAAGTATTTGACCTTATAGATTACTTTGGTGCACTTCATTATTACAAACTTAACCTGCCTAAAGCTGAAGTCTTATATATAAATTTCTCTTCAGAAGATCTATCACAATATGCAGATAGTTACTTCTCTTTACCCTTGTAGGCTAGTGTGATGGTTCTCACTGATTATCAGTCCTTTGCAGATTTATGATCTTCTCCACTTCGGTTGTCCTAATTTAGCTCCATTTAAAGTAACTCTGTGATAAAACAACTTTCTACTACCTACTCGTATATTTATTACCCCTTATAAACATTTTGATAATTATCCTTGATTATAGAAATATTTCTTGACAACATAGGGATTTTTTGAAGTGTAATAGTGATCAATATTTACCTTTGTGCCTGTGCCTTTGATTGTAATTGCTACTATCTCTTTTCTAAAATTCAAAAATGTAGATTAAATATTACTGTGATTCATCTAGGACCATAAGTGGCCCTGTGACCAATTAGATCTCCTCCCTCAACTTATATAAATACAGGTATACCTCATTTTATTGTGCTTCACTTTATTGCGCTTCTCAGATATTGCTCTTTTTACAAATTGAAGGTTTCTGGCAACCTGTCATGCTCATAGGAGCGGGTTCAGGAGTTTGGAGCTTATGTGTTGAGGTGTCAGACTTAGTCCAATCTTGAACACAAAAAATGTCGCTAGTGGAAGGGGCTTCTATGAGGAATTACCCCTTTTAGGCATTAAAGCAAAGAGACAGATAAGGTAGATTTATTGTAAATGAAGAAGGGTTAAATTCTGGAAACCGGATAGGATGTAGTAATGCCCCCACCAGAGTCAAAGTAAGAAGTAGTGCCCACTCTAGGCCCGAAACTGGATTGCCCAAACAAGGGCTGAAGACAGGAGTGCCCACTCTAAAGCCGAGACTGGAGTGCCCACTTGAGGTCCGATCAAAGACAGGAGTGCCCACTCGCGGGCCAAGGACTGGAACTGGGGTGCCTACTCGATTACCAAGGACTGAATCAGGATACTGATTCTTGGCAGACACCCTCTGGAGGGCTTGGGTACTGGAGCAGAATACTGGTACTTGGCAGATAAAGTAAAAATTAAAAACATAACTGTCTTAAAAATGACAGGGTGGGCAGTAGACTAGTCATATCGTAAAAGAAATAAATTTATCAGGTAAGCATAAATTTCCTTTTCTTTTACAAAGATATGACGAGTCCACAGATTTCATCCTTACTTGTGGGATACCAATACCAAAGCTATAGGACACAGATGAAAGGGAGGGACAAGACAGGAACCTAAACGGAAGGTACCACTGCTTGAAGAACCTTTCTCCCAAAAACAGCCTCAGACGAAGCAAAAGTATCAAATTTGGAAAATTTGGAAAAAGTATGAAGAGACGACTAAGTCGCAGCCTTGCAAATCTGTTCTACAGAAGCATCGTTTTTAAATGCCCATGAGGAAGCCACAGCCCTAGTAGAATGACCTGTAATTCTTTCAGGAGGCTGCTGTCCAGCAGTCTCATATGCCAGGTGGATGATACTCTTCAGCCAAAAAGAAAGTGAGGTAGCCGTAGCTTTCTGACCCCTACGCTTTCCATAAAAAACAATGAATAATGAAGATGATTGACCGAAATCCTTAGTCGCCTGCAAGTAAAACTTTGAGGCATGGACCACATCCAAGTTATGCAACAGACGCTCCTTCTTAGAAAAATAATTAGAACATAAAGAAGGAACAACAATTTCCTGATTAATATTATTATTTGAAACAACCTTAGGAAGGAACCCAGGTTTGGTACGTAAAACCACCTTATCAGAATGAAAGATAAGATAAGGCGAGTCACATTGCAGTGCTGAAAGCTCAGAAACTCTACGAGCAGAAGAAATAGCAACCAAAAACAAAACTTTCCAAGATAACAACTTAATATCTATGGAATGCATGGGTTCAAACAGAACCCCTTGAAGAACACTAAGAACTAAATTCAAACTCCAGGGTGGAGCAATTGGTCTAAACACAGGCTTAATTCTGGTTAGAGCCTGACAAAAAGACTGAACGTCTGGAACATCTGCCAAACGTTTGTGTAGCAAAATTGACAAAGCACAAATTTGTCCCTTTAAGGAAATCGCTGATAACCCTTTATCCAATCCTTCTTGGAGAAAAGACAGAATCCTGGGAATACTAACCTTACTCCATGAGTAGCCTTTGGATTCACACCAAAAACAGAATTTATGCTTACCTGATAAATTACTTTCTCCAACGGTGTGTCCGGTCCACGGCATCATCCTTACTTGTGGGATATTCTCTTCCCCCACAGGAAATGGCAAAGAGTCCCAGCAAAGCTGGTCACATGATCCCTCCTAGGCTCCGCCCACCCCAGTCATTCAACCGACGGACAGGAGAAAATATATATAGGAGAAACCATATGATACCGTGGTGACTGTAGTTAGAGAAAATAATTCATCAGACCTGATTAAAAAACCAGGGCGGGCCGTGGACCGGACACACCGTTGGAGAAAGTAATTTATCAGCTAAGCATAAATTCTGTTTTCTCCAACATTGGTGTGTCCGGTCCACGGCATCATCCTTACTTGTGGGAACCAATACCAAAGCTTTAGGACACGGATGAAGGGAGGGAGCAAATCAGGTCACCTAAATGGAAGGCACCCCGGCTTGCAAAACCTTTCTCCCAAAAATAGCCTCCGAAGAAGCAAAAGTATCAAATTTGTAAAATTTGGCAAAAGTGTGCAGTGAAGACCAAGTCGCTGCCTTACATATCTGGTCAACAGAAGCCTCGTTCTTGAAGGCCCATGTCGAAGCCACAGCCCTAGTGGAGTGAGCTGTGATTCTTTCAGGAGGCTGCCGTCCGGCAGTCTCATAAGCCAATCGGATAATGCTTTTAAGCCAAAAGGAAAGAGAGGTAGAAGTCGCTTTTTGACCTCTCCTTTTACCAGAATAAACAACAAACAAGGAAGATGTTTGTCTGGAATCTTTAGTAGCCTCTAAATAGAATTTTAGAGCACGGACTACGTCCAAATTGTGTAACAAACGTTCCTTCTTTGAAACTGGATTCGGACACAAAGAAGGTACAACTATCTCCTGGTTAATATTTTTGTTGGAAACAACTTTCGGAAGAAAACCAGGCTTAGTACGCAAAACCACCTTATCTGCATGGAACACCAGATAGGGCGGAGAACACTGCAGAGCAGATAACTCTGAAACTCTTCTAGCAGAAGAAATTGCAACCAAAAATAAAACTTTCCAAGATAATAACTTAATATCTACGGAATGTAAGGGTTCAAACGGAACCCCTTGAAGAACTGAAAGAACTAGATTTAGACTCCAGGGAGGAGTCAAAGGTCTGTAAACAGGCTTGATCCTAACCAGAGCCTGAACAAATGCTTGAACATCTGGCACAGCTGCCAGTCTTTTGTGAAGTAAAACAGATAAAGCAGAGATCTGTCCCTTCAGAGAACTTGCAGATAATCCTTTCTCCAAACCTTCTTGTAGAAAGGATAGAATCTTAGGAATTTTTATCTTGTTCCATGGGAATCCTTTAGATTCACACCAACAGATATATTTTTTCCATATTTTATGGTAAATTTTTCTAGTTACAGGCTTTCTAGCCTGAATCAGAGTATCTATTACAGAATCTGAAAACCCACACTTTGATAAAATCAAGCGTTCAATCTCCAAGCCGTCAGTTGGAGGGAAACCAGATTCGGATGTTCGAATGGACCCTGAACAAGAAGGTCCTGTCTCAAAGGTAGCTTCCATGGTGGAGCCAATGACATATTGACCAGGTCTGCATACCAAGTCCTGCGTGGCCACGCAGGAGCTATCAAGATCACTGAGGCCCTCTCCTGATTGATCCTGGCTACCAGCCTGGGGATGAGAGGAAACGGTGGGAATACATAAGCTAGGTTGAAGGTCCAAGGTGCTACTAGTGCATCTACTATGGTCACCTTGGGATCCCTGGATCTGGACCCGTAGCAAGGAACCTTGAAGTTCTGACGAGACGCCATCAGATCGATGTCTGGAATGCCCCATAATTGAGTTATTTGGGCAAAGATTTCCGGATGGAGTTCCCACTCCCCCGGATGGAATGTCTGACGACTCAGAAAATCCGCTTCCCAATTTTCCACTCCTGGGATGTGGATCGCAGACAAGTGGCAGGAGTGATCCTCCGCCCATTGAATTATCTTGGTCACTTCTTTCATCGCCAGGGAAGTCCTTGTTCCCCCCTGATGATTGATATATGCAACGGTCGTCATGTTGTCTGACTGAAACCTTATGAATTTGGCCTTTGCTAGTTGAGGCCAAGCTCTGAGAGCATTGAATATCGCTCTCAGTTCCAGAATGTTTATCGGGAGAAGAGACTCTTCCCGAGACCATAGACCCTGAGCTTTCAGGGATTCCCAGACCGCGCCCCAGCCCACTAGGCTGGCGTCGGTCGTGACAATGACCCACTCTGGTCTGCAGAAGCTCATTCCCTGTGACAGATTGTCCAGGGTCAGCCACCAACGGAGTGAATCTCTGGTCTTTTGATCTACTTGAATCGTCGGAGACAAGTCTGTATAATCCCCATTCCACTGTCTGAGCATGCACAGTTGTAATGGTCTTAGATGAATTCGTGCAAAAGGAACTATGTCCATTGTTGCAACCATCAATCCTATTACTTCCATGCACTGCGCTATGGAAGGACGAGGAACAGAATGAAGTACTTGACAAGAGCTTAGAAGTTTTGATTTTCTGACCTCTGTCAGAAAAATCCTCATTTCTAAGGAATCTATTATTGTTCCCAAGAAGGGAACTCTTGTTGACGGGGACAGAGAACTTTTTTCTTTGTTCACCTTCCATCCGTGAGATCTGAGAAAGGCTAGGACGATGTCCGTATGAGCCTTTGCTTTTGACAGGGACGACGCTTGAATCAGGATGTCGTCCAAGTAAGGTACTACTGCAATGCCCCTTGGTCTTAGAACCGCTAGAAGGGACCCTAGTACCTTTGTGAAAAACCTTGGAGCAGTGGCTAATCCAAATGGAAGTGCCACAAACTGGTAATGCTTGTCCAGAAAAGCGAACCTTAGGAACTGATGATGATCCTTGTGGATAGGAATATGTAGGTACGCATCCTTTAAATCCACGGTAGTCATAAATTGATTTTCCTGGATAGTAGGTAGGATCGTTCGAATAGTTTCCATTTTGAACGATGGTACCCTGAGAAATTTGTTTAGGATCTTTAGATCCAAAATTGGTCTGAATGTTCCCTCTTTCTTGGGAACTATGAACAGATTGGAATAAAATCCCATTCCTTGTTCTCTTATTGGAACTGGATGTATCACTCCCATCTTTAACAGGTCTTCTACACAATGTAAGAATGCCTGTCTCTTTATTTGGTTTGAAGATAATTGAGACCTGTGGAACCTTCCCCTTGGGGGTAGTTCCTTGAATTCCAGGAGATAACCTTGAGAAACTATTTCTAGCGCCCAAGGATCCTGAACATCTCTTGCCCAAGCCTGAGCAAAGAGAGAAAATCTGCCCCCCACTAGATCCGGTCCCGGATCGGGGGCTATCCCTTCATGCTGTTTTGGTAGCAGTGGTAGGCTTCTTGGCCTGCTTACCCTTGTTCCAGCCTTGCATTGGTTTCCAGGCTGGTTTGGGTTGTGAAGTATTACCCTCTTGCTTAGAGGATACAGAATTAGAGACTGGTCCGTTTCTGCGAAAGGGACGAAAATTAGGCTTATTATTAGCCTTAAAAGACCTATCCTGTGGGAGGGCGTGGCCCTTTCCCCCAGTGATGTCTGAAATAATCTCTTTCAAATCAGGTCCAAATAATGTTTTACCTTTGAAAGGAATGTTAAGCAATTTTGTCTTGGAAGACACATCCGCTGACCAAGACTTTAGCCAAAGCACTCTGCGCGCCACGACAGCAAACCCTGAATTTTTCGCCGCTAATCTAGCTAATTGCAAAGCGGCATCTAAAACAAAAGAGTTAGCCAATTTAAGTGCTTGAACTCTGTCCATAACCTCCTCATACGAAGATTCTTTACTGAGCAATTTTTCTAGTTCCTCGAACCAGAAACACGCTGCCGTAGTGACAGGAACAATGCATGAAATTGGTTGTAGAAGGTAACCTTGCTGTACAAAAATCTTTTTAAGCAAACCCTCTAATTTCTTATCCATAGGATCTTTGAAAGCACAACTATCTTCGATAGGAATAGTAGTGCGTTTGTTTAGAGTAGAAACCGCCCCCTCGACCTTGGGGACTGTCTGCCATAAGTCCTTTCTGGGGTCGACTATAGGAAATAATTTCTTAAATATAGGGGGGGGACAAAAGGTATGCCGGGCCTTTCCCACTCTTTATTTACTATGTCCGCCACCCGCTTGGGTATAGGAAAAGCGTCGGGGGGCACCGGAACCTCTAGGAACTTGTCCATCTTACATAATTTCTCTGGAATGACCAAATTGTCACAATCATCCAGAGTAGATAACACCTCCTTAAGCAGTGCGCGGAGATGTTCTAATTTAAATTTAAATGTCACAACATCAGGTTCAGCTTGATGAGAAATTTTTCCTGAATCTGAAATTTCTCCATCAGACAAAACCTCCCTCATGGCCCCTTGAGATTGGTGTGAGGGTATGTCAGAACAGTTATCATCAGCGTCCTCTTGCTCTTCAGTGTTTAAAACAGAGCAATCGCGCTTTCTCTGATAAGTAGGCATTTTGGATAAAAGATTTGCTATGGAGTTATCCATTACAGCCGTTAATTGTTGCATGGTAATAAGTATTGGCGCACTAGATGTACTAGGGGCCTCCTGTGTGGGCATAACTGGTGTAGACACAGTAGGGGATGATGTAGTATCATGTTTACTCCCCTCATTTGAGGAATCATCTTGGGCAATATCATTATCTGTTGCAATACTGTCCTTACTTTGTTTGGACACTATGGCACAATTATCACATAAATTTAAATGGGGAGACACATTGGCTTTCATACATATAGAACATAGCTTATCTGATGGTACAGACATGTTAAACAGGCTTAAACTTGTCAACAAAGCACAAAAAACGTTTTAAAATAAAACCGTTACTGTCACTTTAAATTTCAAACTGAAAACACTTTATTACTGAATATGTGAAAAAGTATGAAGGAATTGTTCAAAATTCACCAAAATTTCACCACAGTGTCTTAAAGCATTAAAAGTATTGCACACCAAATTTCAGAGCTTTAACCCTTAAATTAACGGAACCGGAGCCGTTTTTACATTTAACCCCTATACAGTCCCAGAATGAGGCTCTGTCTATAACTAGAAAGGCCCCCATCTGAAAAAGGTGTCCAACACAGTGCCTGCCGTTTTTCTAAACGTTCCCCAAGATTATAATTACCAATAATTAGTTAGAATCTGCATAATATGCCTAGTAAAGCAACTGTTTTAGCCCAGAAAAATGTCTACCAGTTTTTAAGCCCTTTTTGAAGCCCTTTATTCTTTTATGTTTAACTAAGAAAATGGCTTACTGGTCCCCATGAGGGGAAATGACAGCCTTCCAGCATTACATGGTCTTGTTAGAAATATGGCTAGTCATACCTTAAGCAGAAAAGACTGCTAACTGTTTCCCCCAACTGAAGTTACTTCATCTCAACAGTCCTGTGTGGAAACAGCAATTGATTTCAGTTACTGTCTGCTAAAATCATCTTCCTCTTACAAACAGAAATCTTCATCCTTTTCTGTTTCAGAGTAAATAGTACATACCAGCACTATTTTAAAATAACAAACACTTGATAGAAGAATAAAACTACATTTAAACACCAAAAAACTCTTAACCATCTCCGTGGAGATGTTGCCTGTGCAACGGCAAAGAGAATGACTGAGGTGGGCGGAACCTAGGAGGGATCATGTGACCAGCTTTGCTGGGACTCTTTGCCATTTCCTGTGGGGGAAGAGAATATCCCACAAGTAAGGACGATGCCGTGGACCGGACACACCAATGTTGGAGAAAAAGATATTTACGCCATATCTTATGATAGATATTTCTAGTAACAGGCTTACGAGCCTGAATCAACGTATCAATGACTGCATCAGAGAATCCCCGCTTAGATAAAATCAAGCGTTCAATCTCCAAGCAGTCAGCTGCAGAGAAATTAGATTTGAATGTTGGAAAGGACCTTAAATGAGAAGGTCCTGTCTCACTGGGAGAGAGGACATGTCCACTAGATCTGCATACCAAGTCCTGCGTGGCCACGCAGGCGCGATTAGAATTACTGAAGCTCTCTCCAGTTTGATCCGAGCAATCACCCAGGGAAGGAGAGGAAACGGTGGAAACACATAAGCCAAGTTGAACGACCAAGGCACTGCCAAGGCATCTACTAGTTTGGCCTGAGGATCCCTTGACCTGGATCCGTATCTTGGGAGCTTGGCAATCTGTCGAGACGCCATCAGATCCAATTCCGGTTTGCCCCATCAGAGAATTAGTGAGGCAAATACCTCCGGATGGAGTTCCCACTCCCCCGGATGGAAAGCCTGTCGTCTTAAATAGTTCGCTTCCCAGTTGTCCACTCCTGGGATGTAAATTGCTGACAGATAACAAGAGTGGGTCTCTGCCCATTGAATTATCTTGGATACTTCTGTCATCGCTAAGGAACTCCTAGTTCCTCCCTGATGATTGATGTAAGCCACAGTCGTGATGTTGTCCAACTGGAATCTGATGAATTTGGCCGAAGCCAACTGAGGCCACGCCTGAAGCGCATTGAATATTGCTCTCAATTCCAGAAAATTGATTGGAAGTAGAGACACCAACTGAGTCCATGCAACCTGAGCCTTCAGGGAATTCCAGATTGCACCCCAGCCTAGTAGACTGGAGTCCGTTATCACTATCACCCACGAGGGTCTGCGGAAACACGTCCCATGTGACAGATGATCCGGCGACAACCACCAGAGAGTTTAAGGTCTCTTGATCCAGATTTATCGGAGGAGATAAATTTGTATAGTCCCCATTCCACTGTCCGAGCATGCACAGTTTATGTCCATTGCCGCCACCATCAATCCAATTACCACCATACACTGAACCACGGATGGCCGAGGATTGGACTGAAGGGCTCAACAAGTATTTAGAATTTTTGACTTTCTGACCTCCGTCAGAAAAATCTTCATTGCTATAGAATCTATCACAGTTCCCAAGAAGGGAACCTTTGTCTGGGGAATTAGTGAACTCTTTTCTAGGTTCACCTTCCAACCGTGAGTTCTCAGAAAGGACAACACTGTGTCTGTATGAGACTTTGTTAGATGATAAGTTGATGCCTGAATCAAGATATCGTCTAGATAAGGCGCCACTGCTATGCCCCGCGGCCTGAGAACCACCAGAAGGGACCCTAGAACCTTGTTGAAGATCCTGGGTGCTGTGGCCAACCCGAAGGGAAGAGCCACAAACTGAAAATGTTTGTCCAGGAAGGCAAACCTTAGGTACCGATGATGATCCTTGTGAATAGGAATATGAAGGTATGCATCCTTCAGGTCCAGGGTAGTCATATATTGACCCTCCTGGATCATTGGTAAAATTGTTCGGATAGTCTCCATCTTGAACGATGGGACTCTGAGAAACTTGTTTAGATTCTTGAGATCTAAAATGGGTCTGAAAGTTCCCTCTTTTTTTGGGAACCACAAAAAGATTTGAGTAAAACCCCTGCCCCTGTTCCAGTCTTGGAACGGGACGAATTACTCCCATATTAGAGAGGTCTTTACACAACTTAAGAACGCCTCTCTTTTTATCTGGTCAACAGACATAGAAACATAGAATTTGACGGTAGATAAGAACCAAAAAGGCCCATCAAGTCTACCCATATTACATGTTACTTTTTCCTTAGGATAGCCTTATGCATGTCCGAGGCATTTTTTAATTCCTTTACAGTCTTTGTGTTTACCACCTCAAATGGAAGTTTATTCCATGAATCCGCCACCCTTTCTGTAAAAACAAGCTTCCTTAAATTTCTCCTAAATCTGCTACATTCTCTAACTTTAGATTGTGACCCCTTGTTTTGGCATTTATTGTTTTGTGAAAAATGCTTTCAGCTTATATTGTATTAAGTCCCTTCATATATTTGAAGGTTTCTATCATGTCACCTCTTTCCCTTCTATCTTCTAAACTATACATATTTAGATCATAGAGTCTTTCTTTGTACATTTTATATTTTAGACCATGTACCATTTTAGTAGCCCTCCTTTGGACAGCTTCTAGTTTATTTATATCTTTCTGAAGATATGGTCTCCAGAACTGTACACAGTATTCCAGATTTGGTCTAACTAATGATCTGTAAAGTGGCATAAGAACCTTGCTATTTCTGCTACTAAAACCTCTTCCAATGGAACCAAGCATTTGACTCAACTTGCTGGCTGCACTGCACTGTACCAAATTTTAAATCATCTGAAATAATAATTCCCAAATCCCAGTCAGTAATATACCATTGAGACTATAATTGGCTTTTGGGTTTTTGGATCCTATATGCATAATTTTGCTCTTGGTAATATTAAATTTCAGATCCCATTTATTTGACCAGTCCTCTAGTTTATTAATATCACAGTTCATTTGATCAACTCCTCCTGGAACATCTACCCTGTTACAAATTTTTGTATCATCAGCAAACAAGCAAACCTTCCCCTTAAGCCCACTTCCAATATCACTTATGAACATGTTAAACAAAACAGGCCTAAGAACTGACCCTTTGGGAACACCACTAGTAACTGATTAGATTAGATTTGTTTTATTGTCATTGTACAAAGTTGGAAAACAGAGACAACGAAATTATATTTGAAAATCTAAACAATCCTATACACAGATAGCACTATAATGGTAAAACTAATAGATACCAAAAAATTCAAGTGACTTGTGCAAAAAATTTCTATACCACAAAAGTAAGTACAATGCAAGTGTAATAAAGTGCAAGTGCAAAAAAAATCAGTTCCATACAAAAAAGTATATATATGTGTAAAAAAATGTAATAAAAAATGAGTCATCTTGCACACATATGTGTACATTTGCATTATATATATGATGTGAATCATGAGTGTTTTATATGAATCATATGTGTATTTTATATTATATGTGTTATGTGAATATAAAGTGAGGTGAAAAAGAACCATTAACAGGATAATCAATAAATTAATTTAAAACCATTAATTTAGCACTTTCTTCATTATAATAAAAAGATCTATTCATCAGAAGGATAAAAAATTACAAAATTAAAAAAGGCTATGAGCATAAGAGAGATTTTTAAAAGTTATTATTTAGCAGAGTAATGGCTCTTGGAAAAAAACTATTCTGTAATCTAGCAGTTTTTCCTTTTAAGCTTCTATAACGTCTCCCAGATGGTAAAAGGGCAAATAGTCTGTTGCTAACATGGAAGGGATCATGAATAATTTAATAGGCCTTTAAAAGACTATGTCTGCTTTGAAGATCTTCAATGGTAGGTAACTGAGCACCTATGATATACTGGGCGATTTTAACTACCCGTTGCAGAGCTTTGCGATCAGAATTAGTACAGTTTCCATACCATACTGTGATACAGTTGGTGAGAATACTCTCAATAGTACAGCGATAAAAATTAATTAAAATCTGAGTAGATGCCTCATTTGAATGTACTCCATTAATTGAAACCCTCTGTCGTCTATCTTTAAGCCAGCATTCTACCCACTTAACAATCATAGCATCTATTCCAAGGCAATACATTTTGTGAATAAGTTTGTTGTGTGGGACGGTGTCAAATGCTTTGCTAAAGTCTAGATATGCAACATCTACGGCTCCTCCCTGGTCTATTATTTTAGTTACATGGTCAAAGAAATCAATTAGATTAGTCAGGCATGATCTTCCAGCAGTGAAACCATGCTGTCCTTTGTCTTCTAAGTTGTTTGTCTAAATGAAAGATACAAGTTTTTCCTTTAAAAGAGTTTCCATTAATTTCCCTGCAATTGAGGTCAAACTGACTGGCCTATAGTTAGCAGAAACTTCCCTACTACCCTTTTTATGAAGAGGGGCTACATTGGCAATTTTCCAGTCTTTTGGAACAACTCCTGTTAGAAGTGACTGATTAAATAAATCAGCTATTACGGATCGAGGTTCTCTTAGAACCCTTGGATGAATATTATCTGGACCCACAGACTTATTAACTTTTATTTTTGATAAAGCCCTTGAAACCTCTTCCACTGTAAAAAGAAAAGTACTACTCACATTATTTACAGTAACATCTCTTAATAGCATCTCACTATCTTTACCATCTGTTGTAAAGACTGAACAAAAGTAATCATTTAAACAGTTTGCTATTTGTTTATCGTCTTCCACTACTCTATCCTCATTCTGGAGTCTAACTATCCCTCTGTTAGTTTTTCTCTTTTCACTGATATATCTAAAGAAGGTTTTGTCACCATTTTTTACGGATGATGCTATTTTCTCTTCTGCATCAGGCTTGGGCAAGAGACAATCGTGAAAGAAGAAATCTCCCCCTTGGGAGAAATTCTTTGAATTCCAGTTGATACCCGTGGGTCACAATTTCCAGTGCCCAGGGGTCCTGAACATCTCTTGGCCAAGCCTGGGCAAAGACGGAAAGTCTGCCCCCTACTAGATCCAGTCCCTGATCGGGGGTCGCCTCTTCATGCTGTCTTGGTAGCAGCAGCGGGCTTCTTGGGTTGTTTACCCTTGTTCCAAGCCTGATTGGGCCTCCAGACAGACTTGGTCTGAGCAAAATTCCCTTCCTGCTTTGTGAAGAGGGTACTCCCTTAAAATTTCGAAAAGAACGAAAATTATTTTGTTTACCCCTCATCTTAACAGACTTATCCTGAGGTAGAGCATGACCTTTACCTCCAGTAATGTCAGAAATGATTTCCTTCAACTCAGGCCCGAATAGCGTCTTACCCTTGAAAGGAATAGCCAAGAGCTCTGACTTAGATGACACATCAGCAGACCATGATTTTAACCATAACGCTCTATGCGCTAAAATGGCAAATCCTGCATTTTTCGCCGCCAATTTAGCAATTTGAAAGGCGGCATCTGTAATAAAAGAATTGGCTAGCTTGAGAGCCTTAATTCTATCTAAAATATCATCTAAAGGGGTCTCAACCTTAAGAGACTCTTCCAGAGCATCAAACCAGAAAGCCGCTGCAGTAGTAACTGGAACAATGTAGGCTGTCAGTTGTAAAAGAAAACCCTGATGAATAAATAATTTCTTTAGAAGACCCTCTAACTTCTTATCCATAGAGTCTTTGAAAGCACAACTGTCCTCAATAGGAATCGCTGTACGCTTAGCCAGGGTAGATATAGCTCCCTCCACCTTAGGGACAGTTTGCCAAGAGTTCCGAATGGTGTCTGATATGGGATACATTTTCTTGAAATTAGGAGGAGGAGAGAACGGTATACCCGGTCTGTCCCACTCCTTCTTTAAAATCTTTGAGATTCTCTTAGGAACCGGAAAAACATCAGTGTAAGCGTGAACTTCCAGATATTTGTCCACAATTTCTCTGGTGGTACCATAATAGGGTCACAGTTATCCTGAGTTGCTAAAACCTCCCTAAGTAACAGGCGGAGGTGTTCAAGCTTAAATTTAAAGGACACGATGTCCGAATCTGTCTGAGGTAACACACTTCCCGATCCCGAAAGTTCTCCCTCAGACAAAATTTCCCTGACCCACAACTCAGATCCCTGTGAGGGTACATTGGAACTAGCCAACAAAGCATCAGAGGATTCAGTATTTACATTGATTCCTGCCCTACTGCGTTTACCCTGTAACACTGGTAATTTAGATAATACCTCTGTAAGGGTAGTTGACATAACTGCAGCCATATCCTGCAGAGTAAAAGAATTAGACGCGGTTGAGGAACCCGGCATCGCTTGGGTGGGCGTTAAAGGTTGTGACACTTGGGGAGAATTAGGCGGCATATCCTGATTCTCTTCAGACTGAGAATCATCCTTAGGCACACTTTCTTTACATAAAATATGCTTTTCACAGTGTAAGGCTCTTTCAGTACAAGAGGTACACAAAGTAGGAGGGGGTTCCACAATGGCCTCTAAACACATAGAACAAGGAGTTTCCTCAAGTTCAGCCATGTTAAACAGACTAGCAATATCTAAAATAGTCATTAAAAACCTTAAGAAATAAAAGCGCAACAATTTTTCTGTACTGCACCAAAAACGTTTTTTTATCACTAATAAATCATTAAAAACAGTTCAATTTTGCCAAAAATGATTGCACCCTGTAAGCAAAGGTGAAAATCACCCTTTAAACAGACATTTTATTTAGAAAATAAGCTTTAATAACAAAAATAGCCCCTGCACGTCGTCACAGCTCTGCTGTGGCGCCTACCTGCCCTCAGGGTACACAATATTGACTCAACAACGATCCGGTGACTGAAAATAAACTTTAGGCCCCACCGGAGCTAGTGCCTACTGCCTTCTAGTGAAGAGAAAACTGCGTGTCTGAGCGCGCGAAATAGGCCCCACCCACCGTGGGCGTCACACTCACAGACTCCATAACCGCATGGGAAGCATTATTTAACATGCCATTTGGCCCCCTTCACACACACTTAATGTTTATGCCAAGTAATAAAAATATATATATTGTCACAGCTGCCTTTCTCCCTCAGACAATCTCATGCTGTCCTTGTAGCCCAGTGTCAAGTACCTAAGCATGGTAGTTCAATATGTACATAACATAGTAAATTCAGTAACACCATAATCAATACCGCTTACCCCTTCCCTACAGAGAATAATGTCAGCCAGTTCTGATATTGCAAGTCTCCTCAGAAATAAAAGACTGAACATACCTCAATGCTGCTTGTAGCATGACACCGGTCTCCACACTGAAGATTTCTCTTGCACTACCTTCAGAAGCTCTGTGGGAACCAGAATGGATCTTAGTAACGTCTGCTAAGATCATCAACCTCAGGGTAGAAAATAGATTTCTTCACTCCTCTTAGAAATCCAGACTGATGATATCCCCCTGAGGAAAATAGTAATCACTGGTACCATTTTAAAATAAAAAACTTCTTGATTGAAGAATCTAAAACTAACACCTCACTTTACCGCTTCCTATTACTAACACAGGCAAAGAGAATGACTGGATTGGGAGAGAAGGGAGGAGCTATATATAGAGCTCTGCTGTGGTGCTCTTTGACACTTCCTGTTAGCAGGAGGATAAATCCCACAAGTAAGGATGAAATCCGTGGACTCGTCATATCAGGGATACTGAATAAACTGGTAACAGAGACAGGCTGTTAACAAAAGAGAAGTCAGAAGACAGGCTGAGGGTCAGAAATCAGTCTGATCAGTTACCAAACACAGGGAAAATCCGGAAGAGAAGTCAGGAAAACAGGCCAAGTTCAGAATACCAGAGAAGCTGTCCAATCCTTCATCAAATCCAAGGGAGATCCCAAAGAGAAGTCAGGAGGCAACATGGATTCAGGAAACAGAAGAATCACCAAACAATAGGGAAACAGACTTCAGTTCAGAGGCACTAACTGCTGGGATTAACCACAATTTCAGGGAAGGGAGTGGTCTGCAAGGCAGCCTTTAATAGCTTTGCTGATAGTGAAACCACCAGCAGCTGGCACCAGAGAGCTAGTCATTGCAGGCAGTAGATCTTCAGGAACAGCCCTCCAGTGGTACAGAGCAGTGATGTGCAGTCACTAGAGGCAGGTGAGGCAGTGCTTCACCTCTCATATGGGCAAAAATATATTTTTTTTATTGGCTTTAAAAAAAAAATTGTAAATTTTTTCCCCCAGCATTTTTTTCTCACAGCTATATGTTGTGCAATGAAGAGGCACAATCAGGTCTGCCCACCATTACACAACATGCTGCGCCATCTACTGGATGCAAGTGGTTAAGATCATTGCATGGCTCATTAACTGCTTATTTGAGGCAGTCCTATTTGGGCAGAACCAATCCAGTGAGAGGCATTAGTAAGTGGAACATAGGGTTGGGGCTGGATGTTAAATCATATAAAACAAAACAAAAACGCAAAAAAACAACTTTCATATATTTTGTTGCTGTCCTGTGAACCTGCTAGCTTTGCTAAAGTGAAAAAGAGTTCTGTTCTTCCCCTCTAAGTGCAGTGGAATGTGCCACTGTCACTTCCTGAATCCTTACAGAGCAGTTGAGAGGCACAGAGAGCAGTGTTTCACCCACATCTTATTAAAGTAAGATTTTACTGAAAGATTCTGTTAGTTAAAATGATAATTTAATGAATGTGGTTTAGTGTTTGTTTACTCTTTTATAGCAGGGTCGTTTTTGTATTTTGTTTACTCAAACTTTACACCCACTAACTTAGCAGCTTGCCTCTGTACTTCACACTAAATTATAGACTAATTTTCTGAACTCTCTGTAGCTCTGCTGTTTTATTACTTTAAAATGCAGTGGTCCCCCCCCCTTGTGTGTGTGTGTGTGTGTGTGCCTCTCTCTATCTATCCATCTCTCTCCTTATGTGTTGTTCTCCCCCATGGTCTCTTTCTCTCTCTGTCTCTCTTCCTCCCCCTCTGACTCTCATCCCTTATGTAATGAAAGAATCTATAAGCATAATTTGCAGCATTAAAGTAAAATGTATGTTTTAAACATATTTTAATGGGCATGGATTTCTAGATCTCATAATCAGAGCAAGCATTGTGTTATCTGGCAAGTGTTTCTGTTACAATCCTTTTAGACTAAAATCAGATGTTTACTAAGTTGACCAGTTTTCCAAGACACCATTTAAAGGGACATGAAACCCATATGAAACCCATATGCAAATTTAAATAACTTTCCAATTTACATCTAATATCTAATTTTCTTTATTCTTTTGATGTCCTTTGTTGAAAATCATATCTAAATATGCTCAGTAGCTGCTGATTGGTGGCTGCACATAGATACCTCATGTGATTGGCTCACCCATGTGCATTGCTATTTCTTCAACAAAGGATATCTAAAGAATGAAGGCGTATCCTAGCCACTGCCTCACCATCCTCTGACGTCACTGCACGTCACTGGTACACAGCTGTAACACAATCCTGTGTTGAGCAAGTCAATTGGTTCTATTTTTCCAATATGCTTACACATAAAAACACACACACACACACAAATATATATATATATATACACATACAGCACCAGCAAAAAGATTATGACTCATTGTAGGCTCAGATGACAGTTAGCAATAAAGTATTTATTAATGTATGTACATTGTTTGTTTTTAGACATAATGCTACTGCACACTACAGTTTAGTGTAAATATAACTTTTATTTGCACTGGAAAACAAGAAATTACGCGTAACTTACTTTATTGCTATATTTGCTGTAGTGGTCTTGAACCAAATGCATGTATATGCAAGCCCAAGAGCGGTCTTTTATCCAACAGGAGGACCTTGTATTTTAAAATAGAGGTTTCAACTATATTTGTCCACTTTTCTGCAGCCTCGAGAAGGTTTTCATTGTGAAACAACATATGTTGATTGTAATAACTTTTTTTTATTTTTTTTAATTAAAAAAAAATGATGTTTTTGACTGTGGATATTATAAGTTTCAGCTAATTTACACTGAATATGTGCAATATGTGTAAAGGTAAAATGAAAAAAATATCCATTTTTACTGTGAATTTTTCACTTAACATTTTTTTCCCTAGCTAATGCCACAAAAAAGAAAGACAATAACTATGTGGGGAAACAAATATTGTATTTACTGTTAAGACATCCAGATTTTTTTCAATTTAACATTCCCCACCTAAGATTGCAAATTCTAGTAACATAAATGATTTAACATCTGTTAGAATAAAGTTCTTCATAATATATATATATATATTTTAGTAATTTTAGCTTGTTTTGTATTTTCTACCCTTGGAAACAAACCCCTTTCACATCTGTCAAAATTTGGTAAGAATAGGTCGTTCTATCATCAGCTTACAGAAACAAGGTAATATTCTCTAGGAACAACTTATGAAAAAGTCAGATCCATATTTCATATCTGCCACAAAAGCTCATCAGAGTAATAACCCAACTTCTCTTGGGTGTTATCCTACCATCTGCTGCTCTATTACTTATCTTTATTTTGAAACTAATTAACAGCATAATCTTCTAAATTCAGCAAGTTAATTATCATTATTGTGGTCTTTGCAGCATCATCAGTCCTCATGAAGTCTTGTCTCTCCTCCCCCAGAGAACATATGAAAATGAAGTAGGTTGGGAAAGGATCTGTTTAAAGGGGGGCTCATTAGGTGTTTGCTGATGAGCTTGGCATGCAGAGAAGCAGGTCAGAAGGATTCTGCTGAACACAAGGTTCCATGCCGGGCTTAACCAAGTTAATAGAGCTTTCTGAACAGTTGCCAAGCTGCCCTCTGTCAGCTCTCACACAGTAATCCTACTGGCTTCACACTGTGTAGAAACATAATTCACAGTTTGTCACAAAGATCTGTAGATGGTGGATCCCACGGGGTAGAACGTCATTTAATGTTCTCTTGATTGTTTTCCCCCTCAAGCTATTTTACTTCCTTTAACTAGAACACTTTATTATTAACTAGATTACATCTGAATGTGAACACACTACCCAGAGTGTGATTTCCATATTACAAATATTTATAACACTTTTTTTAATGAATAATGTCAAAACCCAAAACCATTTCATCTTTGTACAAAAAATGATTAGGTGGTTACTTAAAATACAATGCTAAGAATATAGTCAAACCTTGTATCCTTAAACTTAAATAATTCAATATAAATGAAACTCGCAGAGTTCCAAAATGCAACATTATTATTTATAATTGTATAAAGTCTATAGTTACACTAGCAACAGCCACACATTATTACGTTTTCATAAGGCTAATATTAAAGTCTTGCTTTTCATACATTCAGCCAGTGTCAAAAGTTTAAAGCACAACAAAAATGCAGGTGCTTTGTAGAACTGTTAACGTTAGTGTACACTGTAATGCAGTTTGTTTTTGATTTCTGCTAACTTAAGTGAAAATTACAATTTTAGATTAAAAAAAAAGTTCAGAATTTACAGCTGAACATAATTACTCAAAAGAAACCAGGCTTCAGGAGCTGTCATACTTTTTTTTTTGTAACTAAAATAGCATCACCAGTAAATTTGAGCAATAAACAAGAAAGCAGTTTAATAAATGTCTCTATACAGCTGTATGGATTACCAAATGGTTTCCATTCATATTTCAAAAACTAAGTGCAAATGCCAGATTTTAAGATTTTTAAATTCTAATTTATAGGGACATTAAACACTACAATATTGTAATATAAAATGTTAAATTATATGTAGTAAAACAACTTTGCAGTAATCATTCATTATTATTTTTTTTGCCCCCCACTCGTACCTTTCCTGTAATTTAATTCTGAATATTGTGGATTTTCCAGTTCTATTTATGCTAGTATCTTATTTATAACTGTACCTAATTGTCCTCAGCAGAGATGGAAAAATAGGTTAAAACATGGAGTCGCCCCTTCTAAAACTTTACTTCTATTTATTCGATATTTAAAGAACTAATATAATTTAAACAAATACATTTGAATATTATCCTTTGCTTTTTGAATTAGTGTTTAAAGACCTTTAAACAACAACATAGCATTTCTGATTCCTAGATGCATATGAAGACTATAAAATAACACCTCTTTTCCAAAAACCTATTCAATTAGATAGATAGATAGATAGATAGATAGATAGATATAGTTTGAATGTTTATGGAGGGGGAAAAGCAGAGATAATGTTGAACTGAACATTTCAATTATTGAGCAAGTATGCGGCTAGATTACGAGTTTTGCGGTAAGAGGAGTGCGTTGCTAACTTGCACTTTATTCTCACCGCTCACTTTCCTACAGCGCTGGTATTACAGGTTTTTATAAACCCGGCATTAAAAGGCAAGAAGTGAGAGTAGAGCAAAATTGTGCTCCATACCGCACTCCAATACCTATCAAAATAAAAAAGCCCCCCAAAATAAAAAAAAACCCTAGCCTAAACTAAACTACCAATAGCCCTTAAAAGGGCCTTTTGCGGGGCATTGCACCAAAGAAATCAGCTCTTTTACCTGAAAAAAAAATATACAAACAACCCCCCCAAAAGTAAAACCCACCACCCACACAACCAACCCCCAAAATAAAACGCTAACTAAAAAAACCTAAGCTCCCTATTGCCCTGAAAAGGGTATTTGGATGGGCATTGCCCTTAAAAGGGCATTTAGCTCTATTGTGGCCCAAAGCCCTAACCTAAAAATAAAACCCACCCAATAAACCCTTAAAAAAAACCTAACACTAACCCCTGAAGATCCACTTACAGTTTTGAAGATACGACATCCATCCTCAATGAAGCCAGGAGAAGTCCTCATCAAAGCGGCAAGAAGTCCTCAACGAAGCCGGGAGAAGTCTTCATCCAAGCTGGGAGAAGTGGTCCTCCAGACGGGCAGAAGTCTTCACCCAGACGGCATCTTCTATCTTCATCCATCCGGCACAGAGTGAGTCCATCTTCAAAACATCCGACGCGGATGAACTTCAATCCTATTGGCTGATCCAATCAGCCAATAGGATTGAGCTTGCATTCTATTGGCTGATTGGAACAGCCAATAGAATGCCAGCTCAATCCTATTGGCTGATTAGATCAGCCAATAGGATTGAAGTTCAATCCTATTGGCTGATTGCATCAGGCAATAGGATTTTTTCAACCTTAATTCAGATTGGCTGATAGAATTCTATCAGCCAATTGGAATCTAAGGGACACCATCTTGGATGACGTCATTTAAAGGAACCTTCATTCGTCGTTAGTCGTCGGGAAGAAGAGGATGCTCCGCGTCAGATGTCTTGAAGATGGACCCGCTCCGCGCCGGATGGATGAAGATAGAAGATGCCGTCTGGGTGAAGACTTCTGCCCGTCTGGAGGACCACTTCACCCGGCTTGGATGAAGACTTCTCCCGGCTTCGTTGAGGACTTCTTGCAGCTTTGATGAGGACCTCTCCAGGCTTCATTGAGGATGATGTCGGATCTTCAAAACTGTAAGTGGATCTTCAGGGGTTAGTGTTAGGTTTTTTTAAGTGTTTATTATTTGGGTTTTATTTTTAGGTTAGGGCTATGGGCCGCAATAGAGCTTAATGCCCTTTTAAGGGCAATGCCCATCCAAATGCCATTTTCAGGGCAATGGGGAGCTTAGGTTTTTTTTTAGTTAGGGTTTTATTTGGGGGGTTGGTTGTGTGGGTTTTACTGTTGGGGGGTTGTTTGTATTTTTTTTTCAGGTAAAAGAGAGGATTTCTTTGAGGCAATGCCCCGTAAAAGGCCCTTTTAAGGGCTATTGGTAGTTTAGTTTAGGCTAGGGTTTTTTTTTATTTTGGGGGGCTTTTTTATTTTGATAGGGCTACTAGATTAGGTGTAATTAGTTTAAATATCTTGTAATTTGTTTTTTATTTTCTGTAATTTAGTGTTTTTTTTTTGGAATTTAGCTAATTGTATTTAATTTATTTAATTGTATTTAATTTAGGTAATTTATTTATATGTAGTGTAGTGTTAGGTGTTAGTGTATCTTAGGTTAGGTTTTATTTTACAGGTAAATGTGTATTTATTTTAGCTAGGTAGTTATTAAATAGTTAATAACTATTTATTAACTATTCTACCTAGTTAAAATAAATACAAACTTGCCTGTAAAATAAAAATAAACCCTAAGCTAGATACAATGTAACTATTAGTTATATTGTAGCTAGCTTAGGGTTTATTTTACAGGTAAGTATTTAGTTTTAAATAGGAATTATTTAGGTAATGATAGTAATTTTATTTAGATTTATTTTAATTATATTTAAATTAGGGGGTGTTAGGATTAGGGTTAGACTTAGGTTTAGGGGTTAATAAATTTAGAATAGTGGCGGCGACGTTGGGGCGGCACATTAGGGGTTAATAAATGTAGATAGGTGGCGGCGATGTTAGAGACAGCAGATTAGGGGTTAATAATATTTAACTAGTGTTTGTGAGGCGGGTTAATATGTTTATTAGGGGTTAATATGTTTATTATAGTGGCAGCGATGTCCGGAGCGGCAGATTAGGGGTTAATAATTTTATTTTAGTGTTTGCAATACGGGAGGGCCTCTGTTGAGGGGTTAATGGGTAGTTTTATGGGTGTTAGTGTACTTTTTAGCACTTTAGTTATGAGTTTTATGCTACGACTTTGTAGTGTAAAACTTATAACTACTGACTTTAGAATGCGGTACGAATCTTGACAGGATAGGGTGTACCGCTCACTTTTTGGCCTCCCAGGACAAGCTTGTAATACCGGCGCTATAAAAGTCCCATAGAAAAAAAGACTATACGCAATTTGCGTACATTGATTTGCGGTAAGGCCAAAAAAGTGTAGACTTGTGATACCAGCTGTAGTAAAAAAGCAGCGTTATGAGGCTTAACGCTGCTTTTTTACTCATAACGCAAGACTCGTAATCTAGCCAATGGAATTTAAAAATTTCAAACTTGTTAAGTAATTTATTTTATTTAAAACCAGATTACAAGTGGAGTGCTAACTAGCGCTTTCACAAGAGCGCTAACTTTAAACCTTTTGCATGAGTCGGGTTGCCTTGGTATTATGAGTTGAAATTTGTAACCCACTAACATCTAAACCCCATAACCTAACAACCATTAAGTTAACCCAAAATAGACTAACCCTACCCAACTTTAAAGCAATAAAAAAAATTACTACCTAGAAAACAAAACCTAACCTTACCCTTTAAAAAAAGAAAAAGAAAAAAAAAAGCTGTCATTACTGTTAAAAAAACAACAACCTATTATTACAGTTAAAAACCCCCCCAAAAAACACTAACTTTACAAAAAATAACAAACAAATATAAAAAGAGGTATGCCTATTCTAATACCCCAAAATAAAAATACAACCCCAAAATAATAACAAAAAAACTATTCTAAAAATAAACTACAAATAGCTCTTAAAAGGGCCTTTTCTAAGGCATTGCCATAAAGTGATCAAGCTCTTTTTTTAAAATAAAAAAATACCTTCTAACATAACCCCCCAATAAATAAAAGAAAACTATCTAAAAAAAAAACTAAATCTAAAAGTGCCCTGAAAAGGGCATTTGGCTGGGCATTTAGCTCTTTTGCTGTCCATATTTAAAAAAAAAACTAATCTTAAAAAAAAAAGACCACTTAACACCAAGATGGTACTCAACAAAGATAGCAATGGGGAGGCTAGTGGTTTAGGGGTTAATCGTGTAATGCAGACTTTGCAATGTGGGGTGTGTGGCGGTTTAGGGGCTAATAGTGTAGAAGCTTTCTTATCGGTGGGGGGTGTGGCGGTTTAGGGGTAGGGGTAAATAGTGTAGAAGTTTACTTTACTGGGGGAGGTGTGGCAGTTTAGGGGTAAATAGTGTAGAGGTTTACTTTACTGGGAGAGGTGTGGCGGTTTAGGGGTAAATAGTGACGTTTAGTGCAACTGTTTTATCTGGACAAACAAGCGGTAAATGCGATTTGAACAATCGCCTATACTTTCAACTTGTAATACGAGCACATATTACCGCTCAACGATACCCATAGAAAATATGGGGAGCATAAATGACGGCAGGTTCGCGTAAACGAATTTGCGGTAATTTTAACAGAATGCCACTTGTAATATGGATTTGAGTGTAAAGAACACAGCGTAATTGTGTTTAGGCTATGTAGTGATCAAGTGGGCATGCGCAGGGAACGCATATGCAGATCTATCTGTTTACACTCATGGTTTGATTTTATGTGTGCCGAATACCTATTTGGTTTTAATATGAAGCATTAAAGTATATGGATTTTACTCTTGACTGGAGCATCATATATGGTGAAGTGCGCTTTATTTTTTGGTTCCTATGTGATTTGAAGCAGCGTGTGGAGCGCACACGCTATGAAGCAGCACTGATCTATATTTCCCTACTCCTACACTCACTCTCCATTATGCGGGTTACAGCTGCCTGTGCTGTGTGATTACTTCATTCAGGTGAGACAAACTGAGCGCTTTTGAATACAGTGATTTCATTGCGTCTCTAAACATTATAAATAGCAGGGAGTGCCCAAGGGGTTCTAGTCACGTGCTTGCCCTCCTCCTGCCTTGGAGGTTTATTTTCGAGGTTGTATTGTCAGGCTTACCCAGTTCAACAACTCTGCTGCCTGATGGTATCTCCGCTTCTGCTCTTCTTTAAAGTCTCCAAGTTAACTAGTGTAGCTATAATCTTGTTATAGAGCAGGTGTGTGAGAAAGTGAGAGATGTGGGTAGCATGCATGGAAAAAAAATATTGCATGAAAAACATAATTTATGTAAGAACTTACCTGATAAATTCATTTCTTTCATATTAGCAAGAGTCCATGAGCTAGTGACGTATGGGATATACATTCCTACCAGGAGGGGCAAAGTTTCCCAAACCTTAAAATGCCTATAAATACACCCCTCACCACACCCACAATTCAGTTTAACGAATAGCCAAGAAGTGGGGTGATAAGAAAAAAGTGCGAAAGCATATAAAATAAGGAATTGGAATAATTGTGCTTTATACAAAAAAATCATAACCACCACAAAAAAGGGCGGGCCTCATGGACTCTTGCTAATATGAAAGAAATGAATTTATCAGGTAAGTTCTTACATAAATTATGTTTTCTTTCATGTAATTAGCAAGAGTCCATGAGCTAGTGACGTATGGGATAATGACTACCCAAGATGTGGATCTTTCCACACAAGAGTCACTAGAGAGGGAGGGATAAAATAAAGACAGCCAATTCCTGCTGAAAATAATCCACACCCAAAATAAAGTTTAATGAAAAACATAAGCAGAAGATTCAAACTGAAACCACTGCCAGAAGTACTTTTCTACCAAAAACTGCTTCAGAAGAAGAAAACACATCAAAATGGTAGAATTTAGAAAAAGTATGCAAAGAGGACCAAGTTGCTGCTTTGCAAATCTGATCAATCGAAGCTTCATTCCTAAACGCCCAGGAAGTAGAAACTGAACTAGTAGAATGAACTGTAATCCTTAGAGGCGGAGTTTTACCCGACTCGACATAAGCATGATGAAATAAAGATTTCAACCAAGATGCCAAAGAAATGGCAGAAGCTTTCTGGCCTTTTCTAGAACCGGAAAAGATAACAAATAAACTAGAAGTCTTACGGAAAGACTTAGTAGCTTCAACATAATATTTCAAAGCTCTAACAACATCCAAAGAATGCAACGATTTCTCCCTAGAATTCTTAGGACATAATGAAGGAACCACAAATTCTCTACTAATGTTGTTGGAATTCACAACTTTAGGTAAAAAATCAAAGAAGTTCGCAACACCGCCTAAGAGCCCCCAGAACCAAATTCAAACTCCAAAGAGGAGAAATTGACTTAATGACAGGTTTTATACGAACCAAAGCTTGTACAAAACAATGAATATCAGGAAGAATAGCAATCTTTCTATGAAAAAGAACAGAAAGAGCAGAAATTTGACCTTTCAAGGAACTTGCGGACAAACCCTTATCTAAACCATCCTGAAGAAACTGTAAAATTCTCGGTATTCTAAAAGAATGCCAAAAAATGATGAGAAAGACACCAAGAAATATAAGTCTTCCAGACTCTACAATATATCTCTCTAGATACAGATTTACGCGCCTGTAACATAGTATTAATCACAGAGTCAGAGAAACCTCTTTGACCAAGAATCAAGCGTTCAATCTCCATACCTTTAAATTTAAGGATTTCAGATCCTGATGGAAAAAAGGACCTTGCGACAGAAGGTCTGGTCTTAACGGAAGAGTCCACGGTTGGCAAGAGGCCATCCAGACCAGATCCGCATACCAAAACCTGTGAGGCCATGCCGGAGCTACCAGCAGAACAAACGAGCATTCCTTCAGAATCTTGGAGGAGATTACTCTTGGAAGAAAAACTAGAGGCGGAAAGATATAGGCAGGATGATACTTCCAAGGAAGTGAAAATGCATCCACTGCCTCCGCCCGAGGATCCCGGGATCCGGACAGAAACCAGGGAAGTTTCTTGTTTAGATGAGAAGCCATCAGATCTATTTCTGGGAGTTCCCACATTTGAACAATCTGAGGAAATACCTCTGGGTGAAGAGACCATTCACCCAAGTGCAACGTTTGGCGACTGAGATAATCCGCTTTCCAATTGTCCATACCTGGGATATGAACCGCAGAGATTAGACAGGAGCTGGATTCCGCCCAAACCAAAATTCGAGATACTTCTTTCATAGCCAGAGGACTGTGAGTCCCTCCTTGATGATTGATGTATGCCACAGTTGTGACATTGTCTATCTGAAAACAAATGAACAACTCTCTCTTCAGAAGAGGCCAAGACTGAAGAGCTCTGAAAATTGCACGGAGTTCCAAAATATTGATCGGAAATCTCACCTCCTGAGATTCCCAAACCCCTTGTGCCGTCGGATACCCCCACACAGCTCCCCAACCTGTAAGACTTGCATCTGTTGAGATTATAGTCCAGGTCGGAAGAACAAAGAAGCCCCCTGAACCAAACGATGGTGATCTGTCCACCATGTCAGAGAGTGTCGTAAAATCGGTTTAAAGATATTAATTGAGATATCTTTGAGTAATCCCTGCACCATTGGTTCAGCATACAGAGCTGAAGAGGTCGCATGTGAAAACGAGCAAAGGAGATCGCATCTGATGCGGCAGTCCTAAGACCTAACATTTCCATGCATAAGGCTACCAAAGGGAATGATTGTGACTGAAGGTTTTGACAAGCTGATATCAATGTTAAACTTCTCTTGTCTGACAAGGACAGAGTCATAGACACTGAATCTATCTAGAAACCTAAAAAGGTTACCCTTGTCTGAGGAATCAATGAACTGATTGGTAAATTGATCCTCCAACCATGAACTTGAAGAAACAACACAAGTCGATTCGTATGAGATTCTTCGAAAATGAGAAGACTGAGCAAGTACCAAGATATCGTCCAAATAAGGAAATACCAAAACCCTGTTCTCTGATTACAGAAAGAAGGGCACCGAGAACCTTTGAAAAAAATTCTTGGAACTGAGGCTAGGCCAAACGGTAGAGCCACAAAACTGGTAATGCTTGTCTAAAAAGAGAATCTCAGACACTAAAAGTGATCTGGATGAATCGGAATATGCAGATACACATCCTGTAAATCTATTGTAGACATATAATGCCCTTGCTAAACAAAAGGCAGGATAGTCCTACAGTAACCATCTTGAATGTTGGTATCCTAACATAACGATTCAATAATGATAGATCCGGAACTGGTCTGAAGGAATTGACCTTCTTTGGTACAATGAAGAGATAAAATAAAACCCCAGCCCCTGTTCCAGAACTGGAACTGGCATAATTACTCCAGCCAGCTCTAGATCTGAAACATATTTCAGAAATGCTGAGCCTCTGCTGTGTTAACTGGGACACGGGAAAGAAAAAAATCTCTAAGCAGGAGGCCTTAACTTGAAGCCAATTCTGTACCTTTCTGAAACAATGTTCTGAAACCAGAGATTGAGAACGGAATTGATCCAAATTTCTTTGAAGAAAACGTAATCTGCCCCATACCAGCTGAGCTGGAATAAGGGCCGCACCTTCATAGGTACTTAGGAGTTGGCTATAGGTTTCTATAAGGCTTGGATATATTCCAAACTGGAAATAGTTTACAAACTGATACCGCTCCTGAGGATGAAGGATCAGGCTTTTGTTCCTTGTTGTGAGGAAAGGAACGAAAATGATTATTTACCCTGGAAAGAAAGGGAAAGCAAAGTTGACTTAGAAGACATATCAGCATTCCAAGTTTAATCCATAAAGCTTTTCTAGCTAAAATAGCTAGAGACATATACCTGACATCAACTCTAATGATATCAAAAGATGGTATCACCAATAAAATTATTAGCATGTTATAGAATAATAATAATGCTATAAAATTATGATCTGTTACTTGTTGCGCTAAAGCTTCTAACCAAAAAGTTGAAGCTGCAGCAACATCCGCTAAAAATATAGCAGGTCTAAGAAGATTACCTGAACATAAGTAAGCTTTTCTTAGAAAGGATTCAATTTTCCTATCTAAAGGATCCTTAAATGAAGTACTATCTGCCGTAGGAATAGTAGTACATTAGCAGGAGTAGAGACAGCCCCATAACCTTAGGGATTTTTGTCCCAAAAAACTCTAATCTGTCAGATGGCACAGGATATAATTGCTTAAACGTCTAGAAGGAGTAAATAAATTACCCAAATTATTCCATTCCCTGGAAATTACTTCAGAAATAGCATCAGGGAGATTAAACACTTCTGGAATAACTACAGGAGATTTAAAAACCTTATTTAAACGTTTACATTTAGTATCAAGAGGACCAGAATCCTATTTCTAATGCAAATAATACTTCTTTAAGTAAAGAACGAATAAATTCCATCTTGAACAAATACAAAGATTTATCAGCATCAACCTCTGAGACAGAAACCTCTGAACCAGAAGAACCATTATCAGTATCAGAATGATGATGTTCATTTAAAAATTCATCTGAAAAAAGAGAAGTTTTAAAAGACTTTTATGTATACTAGAAGGAGAAATAACAGACATAGCCTTCTTAATGGATTTAAAAAAATAAAATCTCTTATGTTATCAGGAACACTCTGAAAATTAGATGTTGACGGAACAGCAACAGGTAATGTAACAGTACTAAAGGAAATTTTATCTGCATTAAATAAGTTTGACATGACATGCAATACAAACAACAGCTGGAGAAACAGATACCAAAAGTTTATAGCAGATACACTTAGCTTGGTAGCTCCAGCACTGGGCAGTGATTTTCCTGAAGTATCTTCTGACTCAGTTGCAACGTGGAACATCTTGCAATATGTAAAAGAAAAAAACAACATATAAAGCAAAATTGATCAAATTCCTTAAATGACAGTTTCAGGAATGGGAAAAAAATGCCAGTGAACAAGCTTCTAGCAACCAGAAGCAATAAATAATGAGACTTAAATAATGTGGAGACAAAAATGACGCCCATATTTTTTAGCGCCAAAAAAGACACCCACATTATTTGGCGCCTAAATGCTTTTGGCGCCAAAAATGACGCCACATCCGGAACGCCGACATTTTTGACGCAAAAAAAAGTCAAAAAATGACGCAACTTCCGGCGACACGTATGACGCCGGAAACAGAAAAAAAATTTTGCGCCAAAAAAGTCCGCGCCAAGAATGACGCAATAAAATGAAGCATTTTCTGCCCCCGCGAGCCTAACAGCCCACAGGGA
The DNA here is from genome assembly GCF_027579735.1 of Bombina bombina. Classification (NCBI taxonomy): domain Eukaryota; kingdom Metazoa; phylum Chordata; class Amphibia; order Anura; family Bombinatoridae; genus Bombina; species Bombina bombina. The sequence continues at coordinate 462,824,643 of NC_069499.1, forward strand.
AAAAGTCAAATTTTTTAAGGTAAGAAAAAATGATTGAAACAAATGCATTTATCCCAAATATGAAACTGACTGTCTGAAAAATAAGGAATGTTGAACATTCTGAGTCAAGGCAAATAAATGTTTGAATACATATATTTAGAACTTTATAAACAAAGTGCCCAACCATAGCTTAGAGTGTCACAGAAAATAAGATTTACTTACCCCAGGACACTCATCTACATGTTTGTAGAAAGCCAAACCAGTACTGAAACGAGAATCAGCAGAGGTAATGGTATATATAAGAGTATATCGTCGATCTGAAAAGGGAGGTAAGAGATGAATCTCTACGACCGATAACAGAGAACCTATGAAATAGACCCCGTAGAAGGAGATCACTGCATTCAAATAGGCAATACTCTCCTCACATCCCTCTGACATTCACTGCACGCTGAGAGGAAAACCGGGCTCCAACTTGCTGCGGAGCGCATATCAACGTAGAATCTAGCACAAACTTACTTCACCACCTCCATCGGAGGCAAAGTTTGTAAAAACTGAATTGTGGGTGTGGTGAGGGGTGTATTTATAGGCATTTTAAGGTTTGGGAAACTTTGCCCCTCCTGGTAGGAATGTATATCCCATACGTCACTAGCTCATGGACTCTTGCTAATTACATGAAAGAAAGGTTGTTGTGGTGCTTTTAAATTTCAATTTATTGTTTGAATTTTCGTCATAAAATAAGTCCGTTTATGTATTTGTCTCCCATTGAGCAATGAATCTTTGGTTCTTTGCATTTCCTAGCAGTGTAATTCTGTGGATAAAAAGAATGTTTTGAGGGCTTCCCATAAGCTTTAATGTAATGTAACAAATTTTGTCTCGAACAAAATTCTTATCTGAATATTTGGCTAAACTGAACACACTGACGAAGGAAACTCTGACGACCCAAATCGGCCAAACATTCCAAACGAAAATTTCACCCATGCACATGTCTAGAGGTGATCACTGTGAGAAACACTACACCAGATGGAAATGGGGTTATTGCTGAGCTTCTATCTTCCTCTCTGCTTCACTTAGAGGAGAATGAGACCCCTAATTTGAAAGACAGAATTTAAAACTTTTCAATGAGAGGTTTACATGTGATCACTGTTTTAATGGTGACCACCTGCTCCATTAGCTACCAGACAATTCCCCTATAAAACATAATATCCCACTTTGGAAAGATGGAGGGAATGGCAATCACCTGCCTAATGTAATTACTGTATGAGTAAAGGCTCCAACAATGCTCCAACCCATATGTCCCACACCCTCTTATATGACAGAGAGTTGAGTGTAATAATATGTAACATTTATATTACTGTTGCAAGCATTTTATGTTTGCGTTTTTAATTTTAATACTACTATAAGTTTAGTTTGGACAGGGGTAAGAGCACACATACATTTTGTAGCTGCAGCATGTGTGAAGTATACAGTACAGCAAATAGAATATTTTTATACGGCAGAGATGCTCTATAAGAACTCCACTTACAGTGCTCTCTCTCCTATCTCCCCAGGTATGTAACAGCTGGTTAAATACCACTGTTCGCTGTGCATTATGCACTTGACGAAGACCATGACGCATTAAACAGACCTGCTATCTTCAGACATGAACATGGACTGCTGAACATCAGTAGAGAAATCATGCACCTGTCCTGATTTTCTAAATTATAAATTTATCCTCAGACCATACAACTCTGCCCTCAGCCTGGCCAAAAAAAGTATATTTCTCATTCATGTTAAATCACACATCCAGCCCCAGAAGACAGTTTTCAACCTTTAACTCACTTCTACGTATACCTGTGCCTATGCTCAGAATATTGCTGATCACTTCAAAAATTAAATTGACACAATTTGTAGAGACATCTCTCCCTCACACCTCTCAGACCCAGCCCTTCTATTCATCCGTTCTATTAACAAAACTCTCTTATTTCTCTTATGTAAAGAAGTCTTCATACTCCTATCTTCTACTCATCTGACAACCTGTCCACTTGGTCCTATTACTTCTTGACTTCTTCTCTCTCTCTCTGCTTCTTTAACTCCTGTCCTAATTTATCTCTTTAACCAGCCTCTTGCCACTGGCACATTTGCTGATACATTCAGGCATCAATCCTAAAAAAGCCCTTGCTTGGCCTTTCCACCCCTTCTAACTATCATCATATCTCATTACTTCCCTTTGCCTCCAAATTATTGGAATAAACTAGTCTATAATCACCTAACTCAATTTCTCCCTACTTGATACCCTACAATCTGGTTTTCAACCCAACACACTCAACAGAAACTGCTCTTACTAAAGTAACAAAGGATCTGCTATTAGCTAATACAAAGGCACACCGCTCCTTACTAATTCTGGATCTATCTGCTGTTTCCAACACAGTTGACCACCCTATCCACTTACAAATACTACATTCGTTTGGCAAAATTTTAATTTGCATATTTTGAATGAAAACTTAATTTCAAAAAGTGTTTGAAATATTTAGGGACTAATGATTTACATGCTATTGTTTACCATACCGAAAGACACAAAAAACAGTGGCTTTTTGACATTTTGTTTTATAATTTCTGCAAATTAATATTATTTCCCTAAGTGTTTGGTCTGTTGAAAAAAATTAACCCATGATTTGTGTGGTTAACAGAAAAACGTGAAATGAACCTTTACATTAATTGAATTTTATTTAAAACAAAATATTTATTTTCTAAATGTCCTACCTCTACAAGTTTGCACTCCCACAAAACCTCAGTGCAACCCTAGATGCAGCTAAATGAAGCATACATATGTAGGCATGCAAGTTCCTGGTAAGTTCACCAGCCATATTCGTATTTGCAATGGCACAGGAGTTCACTAGGTGAACACATCTGACTATGTATTTAACTCTATTGCATTATATTAAAGGGATAGAAAGGTCAAATTGAAAGGTGCATGGGTGCATTTCAGTTTGAAATATAAGCATTTTTGCAATAAACGTCCATCAGCAAAAACACTTCTAGTAAAAGTAATTACTGCTTTTCTGTGAGAGCCATGCACCAGTATTCAAACACAGAGAGCTGGTGGTGGTGTGTATTGCTTGTGAAGATGTCATTTATGCCATGCAAGATATTGCTGACACTCCGAGAAGGTGTGGTATTTGAATACAGGTGCACAGGCCCTCACAGGATATGTGCATATGCCACAGAAAAACAGTAATAACTTTTATTAGAATTATTATTGCTAATGGAAGAATTTAGCAAAAATGCTTCTATTTAAATAGATAAAAAAACACAAGCTTATTTATATCTGTCACTAACTGCCCTCTGTAAAGTACATGAGGAACATTAATTCCACTAGTATTTTCAAGGGTGTATCCCTGAACTGCTCTTGATTTGCAAATCTTTTTTTTTTAAATGCAGATCTTTTTTTTAATACAGTGCTACATTGCGGATATATGCTATGCATATATAACAAATTGACTTTAATGACCATGTAAACACATAGGGCTACGAACAGTAATTACAGCTCTTGCTTGCACGCTAACCACACTCGACTTTGGCACGTGTCGGGTAGCACACGTATTAAAAGTATTTATTTTCGCTTGCAAAGAGCTGAAATTAGAATATTAAGACCGTGTCAACGTATTTCCCAATAGACTTCAATGGAGCGAGAAAAGTGTGGGGGAAAAAGCACTAACCCTAAATGCTATAAGCCCCTTACTCTAATAACCCCTAAAGCGCCACAAGGCCCACTGCAAAAGTACCCCACTACATTATTAACCCCTAAACCGCCACAACCCCGATTTCAAAATACCCAATAACAGCTAAAGTCACTAACCAGCTCACCCTCCTAACAACCCCTAAGTTACCCCAAAAAAACTAACCTTACCTTAAAAAAGAAAAAAACTAACATTACAAAAAAAAAAAAAACAGTTACGCCTATTCTAAAACTTAAGCCCAACTTAAAAAAACACCACAAAATAAAAAACCTATACTAAACACTAAACTATAGCAATAGCCCTTAAAAGGGAATTTTATTGGGCATTGCTCTGAGGTGATTTAGCTTTTTTTCCATTAAAATAAATACTGCCCCATTCTACAAGTAACCCCAACCCCAAAAAATGGTTATCTAAAAAACCCTTCTCTAAAAATTGCCCTGAAAAGGGAATTTTGTTAGACATTGCCTTTAGAAGGCTCTTTTGATGCAAAAAAAAAGCCCACCCAAAAATATCCTACAACTAAACCCCACAGATTGTACTCACCAAAGGTGAATCCATCTCCTACGTGGCAGTGGCGGAGGTTTTCTATCTTCATCTATCTTATTTTCTTCGTATCTTCCTTTCCCAAATGTCCTCTTCATGCAGTCACTTGCCGCACACTGAATTTTGAATGCGAGCTACCCCCTTTATATAGGAGTACCCTTGCATTCCTATTGGATGAATTCAACGTGCGGGGGCTGACCCCATGAAACGGACATCATAGACGGAAGATCTGAAGAAACAGAAGATGGATTTAGATAGAAAACCACCTCCGGGATGAAGATGGACCACTGCTGCCACATAGGAGCAGGATTCAACTTTGGTGAGTACAATCGGTTGGGTTTAGTGATAGGATTTGAAAAAGAGCTAAATCACTATAGGGGCAATGCCCTACATAAAGCCCTTTTAAGGGCTATTGCTATAGTTTAGTGTTAGTATAGATTTTTTATTTTGGGGTGTTTTTTTATGTGGGGCTTTAGTTTTAGAATAGGCATAACTGTTTTTTGGTAATTTGTTTTTTTCTGTAATGGTAGATTTTTTATTTTCTGTAATGGTAGTTTTTTTTTTTTTTTCATGTAATGATGGGGTTTTCTTGTTTGTTTTTTTTAGGTAAGGTTAGGGGGTTAATATTGTAGTGGGGTATTTTGCGATGGGGTTGTTGTGGTTTAGGGGTTAATAGTGTAATGGGGTATTTTGTGATGTGGGGTGTGGCCGTTTAGGGGTTAATAGAGTAGTTTAGTGCAACGGTTTCTTCCGGCCAAACTCTGAAAGGTTGCATAAAAAGTTTGAGGACTACATATGATTGTGTTCGAGCAATCGTATTTACTTTCAACTTGTAATATGAGCAAACATTGCTGCTCAACGTCGACCATAGAAAATGTGGGGAGCATAATTTACTGCGAGTTTACGTAAACGTAATTTAGCCCACAGTAAGGAGGATTTGGGTTACAAATAAAAAATGTTTTTTACTTTTAGTACCAACTTCCCTTAAAATTAACCAAATGCAGCTTCAAAACAGGGGTGTGTAATATCAGCGATGAAATGGTTAACATTTAAATTCCAGCATTCCTGTTTAAAAATGCATGTAATGCTACAAGCATTAAATGCATATTATGCAAAGTTGAAGAAACATTACGTGGTACATACGTTCTGCCCACCAGGAAGAGTCAATACAGTCCTACATTGTACTGCATTACTCCAAAAAAATCTCCCAGCATTCCTCAGTTATACATATCGCAAAGCAGAATTGGAAAACTAGAAACTAAGAAAGGGACCAAAGCAGGGCAAATGTAGTGCAAAACAGGACTTGCCATCAATAATAAAGTAAGGTAGTGGACACTCGCCATCATGAAAATAATAAATGTACCAAGTAAGCATAAATTATGTCTTCTTTCATATGATCGTGAAAGTCCACAAATTATAACATGGGGGCCTTGTCAGTGAGGTGCAGCCATATTCATCTAAGCACAATGGGCAAGGAGTTCCTGTCTGGTTTTCCCCATCACCCTTCAGATATACTTCCCCAGGATCATAATATAAATGCATGCAGAAAGAGAATCACTCTACAAACAACAGCTCAGTAGCTTGAAGAGGACCACAGAAGGCTGAAACAAACATCTGGGGTTGCCATGTTTCTTGTTCAGAGGGGGATTTTTGGTCTGCATGATCTTGAGCAGGAGGAGCTGGGTCTTAAAGGAACACAAAACCTATTTTTTTTTTCATTCATGGTTCAGATAGAGTTAGTGAATTTGAACAACTTTCAAATTGACTTATATTATCTAATTTGTTTTCTTCTCTTAATATTCTTTGTTGAAAAAGATACCTTGGTAGACTCTGCTGGTCGTTGCACATATATGACTTTTGTAATTGGCTGACCAATGTGTTCAGATAGCTCCCAGTAGTGCACTGCTGCTTCTTCAGCAAATGATACTAAGAGAATGAAGCAAATTATATAATAGAAGTAAATGTGGAAAGTTGTTTAAAATTGTATTCTCTATCTGAATTATAAAAGAACATTTTTGGGTTTTATGTCCCTTTAACAAAGTATTTAGGAATCCTGCCATTTGATTGGAGGAAGAGGCGTATTGACATCTGGAGTGTTGAAAGCAACAAATCCATCCTTCAGTTTAGCCCATGCAATTATCCAGTGGCAAGAGGGCTTTCCTTTCACGGTAAAAATGGATATAATAGGATCCTCACAGGTCACAAATAGGAGTTTACCTTGGAAAGGCAGAGATAGAAGCTTTCAGAGACAAAGCTCTAAACCCTTTTCTGCCCTGATGGCAAAGACCCTAGTGGTATTTTGGGCATTACCCCCGCCCCCCACAGAAAAAAAGCCAAACTAAGTGACAGTGAGTAAAGCTGTGCATGCTAATATCAGAACTGTATCCTCTTAAAAATACAGTACCTATTTTTCTCAATGTGTCTTAAAACTTGCTTAAGTGCCTAAATTACTGTGTAATGCCTAGATCTTCAAGGAATAGACTATGGGCCATCAACGGTGCTGCAGCCTTCTAAAGAATGCATTCAGTAGAAGGCTTGTCCAAGAAAGTACACAGTTCCAAGTATCTTGAAGGAGCAACACAATGTAGACCAGGGGATTTGCAGAAAAATCTGTAATTCAACTGGGGGGGGGGCTGTGATATCTCCAGCTCCAGCTGAAAACCTTCTGTTAATTGTGTCTAGGAGTTACTTCTGAGGGGGAAATGAGTCTTAGCATTTAAAGGTTTCATCTACTTCATGGTGAAGGCAAAACATAACTGAGGAATGTTGGGAGATGGAGTACAGTAAAACTCTGCTATGTCGGGGTGTTTGGAAATTAAGAATATCCCACATGATGATTTGTTAACACTCACCATCACATTAAAAGATATATATATATATATATATATATATATATATACACACAAACACACACATATATAACAGAATTTATGCTTACCTGATAAATTACTTTCTCCAACGGTGTGTCCGGTCCACGGCGTCATCCATTACTTGTGGGATATTCTCCTCCCCCACAGGGAAAGGCAAGGCGAGCACACAGCAAGAGCTGTCCATATAGTCCCTCCCAGGCTCCGCCCCCCCAGTCATTCGACCGACGGTTAGGAGAAAAAAAAGAGAAACTATAGGGTGCCGTGGTGACTGTAGTGTATAGAGAGAGAAATTTTTCAAACCTGATTAAAAAACCAGGGCGGGCCGTGGACCGGACACACCGTTGGAGAAAGTAATTTATCAGGTAAGCATAAATTCTGTTTTCTCCAACATTGGTGTGTCCGGTCCACGGCGTCATCCATTACTTGTGGGAACCAATACCAAAGCTTTAGGACACGGATGAAGGGAGGGAGCAAATCAGGTTACCTAAACAGAAGGCACCACGGCTTGCAAAACCTTCCAAAAATAGCCTCCGAAGAAGCAGAAAGTATCAAATTTGTAGAATTTGGCAAAAGTGTGCAGAGAAGACCAAGTTGCTGCCTCACATATCTGATCAACAGAAGCCTCGTTCTTGAAGGCCCATGTGGAAGCCACAGCCCTAGTAGAGTGAGCTGTGATTCGTTCAGGAGGCTGCCGTCCGGCAGTCTCATAAGCCAATCGGATAATGCTTTTCAGCCAGAAAGAAAGAGAGGTAGCAGTAGCTTTTTGTCCTCTCCTCTTACCAGAATAAACGACAAACAAAAAAGAAGTTTTGTCTGAAATCCTTTGTTGCTTCTAAATTGAACTTTAAAGCACGGACTACATCTAAATGGTGTAACAAATGTTCCTTCTTTGAAACTGGATTCGGACACAAAGAAGGGACAACTATTTCCTGGTTAATATTCTTGTTGGAAACAACTTTTGGAAGAAAACCAGGCTTGGTACGCAAAACAACCTTATCTGAATGGAACACCAGATAGGGTGGATCACACTGCAAAGCAGATAGTTCAGAAACTCTTCTAGCAGAAGAAATAGCAACCAAAAACAGAACTTTCCAAGATAGTAACTTGATATCTATGGAATGTAAGGGTTCAAATGGAACCCCTTGAAGAACTGAAAAAACTAAATTTAGACTCCAGGGAGGAGTCAAAGGTGTGTAAACAGGTTTGATTCTGACCAAAGCCTGTACAAAAGCTTGAACATCTGGCACAGCTGCCAGTAGTCTGTGTAACAAGACAGATAAAGCAGATCTCTGTCCTTTTAGAGAACTCGCTGACAATCCCTTATCCAAACCTTCTTGTTAGAAAGGAGAGGATCCTGGGAATATTAATCCATGAGAATCCCTTGGATTCACACCAACAGATATATCCTTTCCATATTTTATGGTAAATCCTTCTAGTCACAGGTTTTCTGGCTTGGACCAGAGTATCTATCACTGAATCTGAAAACCCGCGCTTGGATAAAATCAAGCGTTCAATTTCCAAGCAGTCAGCTGGAAAGAAACTAGATTTGGATGTTCGAATGGACCTTGCACTAGAAGATCCTGTCTCAAAGGTAGCTTCCATGGTGGAGCCGATGACATATTCACCAGGTCTGCATACCAAGTCCTGCGTGGCCACGCAGGAGCTATCAGAATCACTGAGGCCTTCTCCTGTTTGATCCTGGCTACAAGCCTGGGAAGGAGAGGGAACGGTGGAAATGCATAAGCTAGGTTGAACGACCAAGGCGTCACTAATGCATCCACTAGAGTCGCCTTGGGATCCCTGGATCTGGACCCGTAGCAAGGAACCTTGAAGTTCTGACGAGACGCCATCAGATCCATGTCTGGAATGTCCCATAATTGAGTCAACTGGGCAAAAACCTCCGGGTGGAGTTCCCACTCCCCCGAATGGAAAGTCTGACGACTCAGATAATCCGCCTCCCAGTTGTCTACTCCTGGGATGTGAATTGCAGATAAATGGCAGGAGTGATCCTCCGCCCATTTGATGATCTTGGATACCTCTCTCATCGCCAAGGAACTCTTTGTTCCTCCCTGATGGTTGATGTAAGCTACAGTCGTCATGTTGACTGACTGGAATCTTATGAATCCGACCTTCGCTAGTTGAGGCCAAGCCCGGAGAGCATTGAATATCGCTCTCAGTTCCAGGATGTTTATCGGGAGAAGAGACTCTTCCCGAGACCATAGACCCTGAGCTTTCAGGGAATCCCAGACCGCGCCCCAGCCTAATAGACTGGCGTCGGTCGTGACAATGACCCACTCTGGTCTGCGGAAACTCATTCCCTGAGACAGGTGATCCTGTGACAACCACCAACGGAGTGAGTCTCTGGTCATCTGGTCTACTTGAATCTTTGGAGACAAGTCTGTATAGTCCCCATTCCACTGCTTGAGCATGCACAGTTGTAATGGTCTTAGATGAATTTGAGCAAAAGGAACTATGTCCATTGCTGCAACCATCAACCCTACTACTACCATGCACTGAGCTATGGAAGGCTGCAGAATAGAGTGAAGAACTTGACAAGCTTTAGAAGCTTTGACTTTCTGACTTTTGTCAGGAAGATCTTCATTTTTAAAGAATCTATTATCGTTCCCAAGAAGGGAACTCTTGTCGACGGAGACAGGGAACTCTTTTCTACGTTCACCTTCCACCCGTGAGATATGAGAAAGGCTAGAACAATGTCTGTATGAGCCTTTGCTTTGGAAAGAGACGACGTTTGGATTAGAATGTCGTCCAGATAAGGTGCCACTGCAATACCCCTTGGTCTTAGAACCTCTAGAAGGGACCCTAGCACCTTTGTGAAAATCCTTGGATGATCTTTGTGGATAGGAATATGTAGATACGCATCCTTTAAATCCACGGTAGTCATAAATTGACCCTCCTGGATTGTAGATAAAATTGTTCAAATGGTTTCCATTTGAACGATGGAACTCTGAGAAATTTGTTTAGAATTTTTAAATCCAGAATTGGTCTGAAAATTCCCTCTTTTTTGGGAACTACAAACAGATTTGAGTAAAACCCCCGACCTTGTTCCATAGTTGGAACTGGGTGTATCACTCCCATCTTTAACAGGTCTTCTACACAATGTAAGAATGCCTGTCTCTTTATTTGGTTTGAAGATAAGTTAGACATGTGGAACCTTCCCCTTGAGGGTAGTTCCTTGAACTCCAGAAGAAAACCCTGAGAGACTATTTCTAGTGTCCAGGGATCCTGAACATCTGTTGCCTAAGCCTGAGCAAAGAGAGAGAGTCTGCCCCCTACTAGATCCAGTCCCGGAGCGGGGGCTACCCCTTCATGCTGTTTTGGTAGCAGCAGCAGGCTTCTTGGCCTGTTTACCCTTGTTCCAGCCTTGCATTGATTTCCAAGCTGGTTTAGTCTGGGAAGCGTTACCCTCTTGTCTAGAGGCTGCCGAGTTGGAAGCTCGTCCGTTCCTGAAATTGCGAATGGAACGAAAATTGGACTTATTCTTAGCCTTGAAAGGTTTATCTTGTGGGAGGGCATGGCCCTTTCCCTCAGTGATGTCTGAAATAATCTCTTTCAATTCTGGCCCAAAAAAGGTCTTACCTTTGAAAGGGGTATTAAGCAATTTTGTCTTGGAAGATACATCCGCCGACCAAGACTTTAGCCAGAGCGCTCTACGCGCCCCAATTGTAAACCCTGAATTTTTCTCCGCTATCCTTGCTAACTGCAAAGCAGTGTCTAAAATAAAGGAATTAGCTAACTTAAGTGCGTGAATTCTGTCCATGACTTCCTCATACGGAGTCTCCCTACTGAGCGACTTTTCCAGTTCCTCGAACCAGAACCACGCCACTGTAGTGACAGGAATAATGCACGAAATAGGTTAAAGGAGGTAACCTTGCTGTACAAAAATCTTTTTAAGCAAACCCTCCAATTTTTTATCCATAGGATCTTTGAAAGCACAATTGTCCTCAATAGGAATGGTTGTGCGCTTGGCTAGAGTAGAAACCGCCCCCTCGACCTTAGGGACTGTTTGCCATGTGTCCTTCCTGGGGTCGACCATAGGGAACAATTTCTTAAATATAGGAGGAGGGACAAAAGGTATGCCTGGCTTCTCCCACTCCTTATTCACTATGTCCGCCACCCGTTTAGGTATCGGAAAAGCATCAGGGTGCACCGGGACCTCAAGGAACTTGTCCATCTTGCACAATTTTTCTGGGTTGACCAGATTGTCACAATCATCCAGAGTAGATAGCACCTCCTTAAGTAATGCGCAGAGATGCTCTAATTTTGATTTAAATGTCACAACATCAGGTTCTGCCTGCTGAGAAATTCTTCCTGTATCAGAAATTTCCCCATCTGACAAACCCTCCCTCACTGCCACTTCAGATTGGTGTGAGGGTATGACAGAAAAATTATCATCAGCGCCCTCCTGCTCTACAGTGTTTAAAACAGAGCAATCGCGCTTTCTCTGAAATGCTGGCATTTTGGATAAAATATTAGCTATGGAGTTATCCATTACTGCCGTCAATTGCTGCATAGTAACAAGCATTGGCGCGCTAGAAGTACTAGGGGTCGCCTGCGCGGGCATAACTGGTATAGACACAGAAGGAGATGATGTAGAACTATGTCTACTTCCTTCATCTGAGGAATCATCCTGGGCAACTTTACAATTTGTGACAGTACTGTCCTTACTTTGTTTGGACGCTATGGCACAATTATCACACATATTTGAAGGGGGAACCACATTGGCTACCATACATACAGAACATGATCTATCTGAAGGTACAGACATGTTAAACAGGCTTAAACTGGTTATTAAAGCACAAAAACCGTTTTAAAACAAAACCGTTACTGTCTCTTTAAATGTTAAACAGGGCACACTTTATTACTGAATATGTGAAAAACTATGAAGGAATAATCCAATCTTTACCAAATTTTCACCACAGTGTCTTAATGCATTCAAAGTATTGCACCCCAATTTTCAAGCTGTTAACCCTTAAAATGTGGAAACCGGAGCCGTTTTTAATTTTAACCCCCTTACAGTCCCAGCTACAGCCTTTGCTGCGACTTCACCAATCCCAGGGGGGTATATGATATCAAATTAAGCCTTCTAGGAACGTTTTTAGTGGATTCCAGACCCACACACATGCAGCTGCATGTACTGTACTCAAAAGTAACTGCACAGTAATTGCGCGAAAATGAGGCTCTACCTACTACAGAGAAAGGCCCTTCCTGACTGGGAAGGTGTCTTAACAAGTGCCTGGTGCTAAAAAACGTTCCCCAATGTTATAAAAGTGTGAAATTCAACTTCAAACTGCATATAATACTTAAATAAAGCAATCGATTTAGCCCTTAAGAGTGTCTACCAGTGTATAGCCCATAATAAGCCCTTTATTCTGTTTGAGACTAAGAAAATGGCTTACCAATCCCCATGAGGGAAAATGACAGCCTTCCAGCATTACACAGTCTTGTTAGAAAAATGGCTAGTCATACCTTGAGCAGAAAAGTCTGCAAACTGTTCCCCCCAACTGAAGTTCTCTCATCTCAACAGTCCTGTGTGGGAACAGCAACTGATTTTAGTTACTGTCTGCTAAAATCATAATCCTCTTTTAAACAGAACTCTTCATCTCTTTCTGTTTCAGAGTAAATAGTACATACCAGCACTATTTTAAAATAACAAACTCTTGATAGAAGAATAAAAAACTACAACTAAACACCACAAACTCCTCACCATCCCCGAGGAGATGCTACTTGTTCAGAGCGGCAAGGAGAATGACTGGGGGGGCGGAGCCTGGGAGGGACTATATGGACAGCTCTTGCTGTGTGCTCTCCTTGCCTTTCCCTGTGGGGGAGGAGAATATCCCACAAGTAATGGATGACGCCGTGGACCGGACACACCAATGTTGGAGAAATATATATATATATATATATATATATATATATATATATACACACACACATATATATATATATATATATATATACATACACACACACATACATACACACACATACATAAATATATATATACACATACATACACACACATAAATATATATATATACACACATTTTTGTGTGTCTGTGTAAAAGGGGTTAGGCTACAACAAGAAAAGTTACAATATCCATTAATTTAAAAGGTTAAAATGTCTCTTTTTCAAATAAGGTTTCTCCATGCCTATAGATGTCACAATTGACAATTATCAACCGATAAATACTAAAAGCGTGAAAATAAATTGCTCTATTTTGTTACATTTTATTTTTAAACAAATTCTTTTACAATGTGTTTATCACCATCAAAAACATTAAACATCTATAGTCAAAATTTCAGACCTGCAACAACATCACTTATTCTTCTCCAGATGAGGATTTGCCTAGGGACTGAAGCACATGCATATATGTCTGCTTCACATTAGCTCACAGCAAGAATGACGCAGGAGGACAACTCTGATTATGTGTTTAACTCTTGCAGGAATTAAACACATCATACTAGGAATATGTTTGCAAAGTAAAATAGATTTAATATAACATAGTATTATCGAACACATACCACTCACAATTTAGATCTGACTCTTTATTGGTGCAAAAAAGCTTACATACTTAGATATGAAGAGACAACCAGGCACAAATCTTTCAGTTTAACTGATGACAGTATGTGAGTTGGCTCTCATAGGTATTTACTTCTTACATCAGATGAAAGTAAATCTTAAAATGTTGATAGTATATTTTCTAAACCAATAGGAAAAAAATAGCAACCAATGAATAAATATGTTCAAAAAATCAAAATGTATCCAGTTTGAACAAGATCAAGTAATTAATTCCTGCATAAAACAATATAGATTTATAATCTGGTAAGTGGTTTTCAAGGGGTTAATATGGTGTCATATCAGCTTCTTGCTGCCTGACTGATCCCAACTCAAAAGCTAAAAAAAAAAAAAAAAGCAGCCCAGATGGTACAACTACTATCACTTTCATCACTTGAAATTTCAGCTAAATCAAGCTATAACACAGATTGGCATGATAGCTAAAAATCTTAGACTATGAAGAGCATGGCATTACATAATATGAGATTCTGCTACCTCAAATAAATGTGCTCCATAAATGGATAGAGTTTTTTTGGTTATAAACTACATTAAAATGGAAGTAGATGAGTTTTTATGAACATGTATATTAAACTGCTTTTTCATGCTCACAATCTAAACAACATTAAACTGCTCCTTCATTATTATGAAAACATAATTTATGCTTACCTGATAAATTAATTTATTTTCTGGTGGTAATAGTCCATAATCCATTATTCCTGGGAATTACTTTACCTGCCACTAGGAGGAGGCAAAGATTCCCAAACCCCAAGAGCTCTATATAACCCCTCCCCCCTCTATGGTTGTTACTCTGAAGAAAAGCCAAGCAAAAAGAGGTAGGAAAAGAAAAAAGAGCAAAACAATAAAGAAGTAGGGAAAAAAGATATGAAGTCCACGAGTAATGAAAGAGATAGGGTGGGATAAAAAACATATTTTTTCTTCATACGGAAACTAAATCCACAACTTTTTTCTTTTTTTCTTTGGTCTGTTAGAGAAAGCTTCATGGGGGCTAAATCTATCTGGTAACCCAGAAAATGACTTGTCTGAGCAACCAAATAACTCAAACTTGCAAATTGATCCTACAAAAATGTTGTTGAAGAAACAACCGTAGTCTTCTGGTGTAAGATTCTGCTAAATGAAAAGAAGGAGCTAGAACAAAGATATTGTCAAGGTAAAGAAATGCAGCTATTCCCTGAGCTCTGATGACAGATGAAAAAGCCAGCAGAACCTTTGTGAAAATCCTTGGAGCTGTAGACAGACTAAATGGTAGAGTATCAAACTGAAAATGCTTGTCGAGGAAAGCAAATCTCAGAAACAGATAGTGATCTTTGTGAATCAGAACATGGAGGTAAGCATCTTTAAAATCTATTGTGGGCATAAATTGTCCTTGCTGAACAAAAAAAACTGAATAGTCTACATTTTGAAGGTTGGAACTCTGACAAAGTTGTTCAGAGCCTTTAGATCCAAAATTGGTCAGAAAGTTCCCTCCCTCTGAATAAAATATCTTCCCCTGTTCCGACAAAGGAGCAAGAACTATCATTCCCATGGATTTTAGATCCATAACTGATTGAAGAAAAGACTGAGTTTTGAAAGGACTTTTTGGGACATTTGACAATAGAAACCTTCCTCTGGGAGGCCTTGCCCTGACACCTATTCGATAACCTTCGGAAACTATATTCAGAGCCCAGGAATCTGAAACAGTCCCTAACCTTATCTCCTGAAAGAGAATCAACCTACCCCCCTCTGGATTGTGGGCCGCATCATCATGCAGATTTAGAAGCAGGGGTGGACTTTTTGGCCTGCTTAAAGGGACACTGAACACAAATTTTTTTCTTTCATGATTCAGATAGAGCATGCAATTTTAAGCAACTTTCTAATTTACTCCTATTATCATTATTTCTTCATTCTCTAGGTATTTTTATTTGAAATTCAAGAATTTAAGTTTAGATGCCGGCCCATTTTTGGTGAACAACCTGGGTTGTTCTTGCCAATTGGTGGATAAATTAATCCACCAATGAACAAGTGCTGTCCAGTGTCTGAACCAAACAAATAGCTTAGATGCCTTCTTTTTCAAATAAAGATAGCAAGAGAACGAAGAAAAATTGATAATAGGAGTAAATTAGAAAGTTGCTTAACCCGTTGAGTGCTAATGACGGCTCTGAGCCATCGCAGAGTTTCCCTCTCTGGTGCTAACGACGGCTCAGAGCCGTGGCTAGCACTCTCCCACCTTATGGGAGGTCTGGGGGCTCCCACCCGCTACTACCCCGGTGATCGGGCCTGCATAGTGGCAGGCATCACCGGGACTTCCCGTTATGCGCGGTGATGTCACCACGCAACTTTATTTATATTTAACTGTCGGCTAGATTACAAGTCTTGTGTTATGAGTAAAAAAGCAGCGTTAAGCCTCATAACGCTGCTTTTTTGCTACCGCTGGTTTTACGAGTCTTGCAGATTTAGGGGCACCGCACACTTTTTTAGCCTTACCGCAAATCAACTTACGCAAATTGCGTAGTCTCTTTTCTATGGGACTTCCATAGCGCCGGTATTAAGAGCTTGTCCTGGGAGGCCAAAAAGTGAGCGGTACGGTACACCCTATCCAGTCAAGATTCGTACTGCATCCTAAAGTCAGTAGTTATAAAATTTACACTACAAAGCTGTAGCATAAAACTCATAACTAAAGTGTTAAAAAGTACACTAACACCCATAAACTACCTATTAACCCCTAAACTGAGGCCCTCCCGCATCGCAAACACTAAAATAAAATTATTAACCCCTAATCTGCCGCTCTGGATATCGCCACCACTAGAATAAACATATTAACCCCTAAACCGCCGCACTCCCAAACACTAGTTAAATATTATTAACCTCTAATCTGCTGTCCCTAACATCGCCGCCACCTATCTACATTTATTAACCCCTAATCTGCCGCCCCCAACGTCGCCGCCACTATACTATATTTATTGACCCCTAAACCTAAGTCTAACCCTAACCCTAACACCCTGCAAGGTCCCTTTAAGTAATTCCTACCTCTTCTCCACCTTCTCTATAAAACATCACTTCCTCTGCACACCTTTGCTTGATTATATTGTTACAGCTACAGATTGGATCCTCCTAGCTGTTTCACAAGTTTGTTAAGCCTTGCTGAATGATATCAGTCTCAACTAGCTCTAGCTAAATCGACCTGTGTCAATTTACCTACTTTATCCAAACAGCAGTCTGCCACTTGCACTAAAGCCTCAGTCTTTGCTTACAGCGTGTTGCTCAGAAGAATAACTTTCATCAGAACTTCCTCTATCCCCTGCGGACCTCGAGCTGACATCCGCTCTCTCAGCTGTTTCCTGCAAGTAGATCCGACTCGTCTGACGCCACTCTGACAATCCCCGGTCTCAGTCTTGTGTAATTCAATCCAAACGCAAGTATGGTTATTTAGTAAAACTTACTTGAACACTTCTTTACCATTTACCTGCATTTGTTACTTACACTGTCTGAATATGTAAAGCTTGTAACTAAGTAACACTTATGAACTCACAGCTGATCAAGTCGTTACAAATATTAATCTGCTGTATAAGCTAAAAGCTTTGCAATTTATCCTGATACTTGGCACTCAATATCAGTCGTGCTGCATAACAAAAGATAACATCTCATATCATTCCATTTCTACTTTGGTTATTTCTCAGTTACCATCAATACATATAAATTGAGGAAATTGTATTACTTAATTAACTTGCTGTTATTTTTAGAACCAAGTGGTTTCCAATTCCTCTTGGAGTCTATTACCTCAGCTACAAAACATAAATTCTACTAACATTAAAACAGGTAACCAATACCTTACACCCCCCCTAACAAATATAATTTAAATAAATCTAAATAAAATTACTATCATTACCTAAATAATTCCTATTTAAAACTAAATACTTACCTGTTAAATAAACCCTAAGCTAGCTACAATATAACTAATAGTTACATTGTATCTAGCTTAGGGTTTATTTTTATTTTACAGGCAAGTTTGTATTTATTTTAACTAGGTAGAATAGTTACTAAATAGTTATTAACTATTTAATAACTACATAGCTAAAATAAATACAAATTTACCTGTAAAATAAAACCTAACCTAAGTTACACTAACACCTAACACTACACTACAATTAAATAAATTACCTAAATTAAATACAATTAAATAAATTAAATAAAATTACCTAAATTACAAAAAAACAACAACACTAAATTACAGAAAATAAAAAACAAATTACAAGATATTTAAACTAATTACACCTAATCTAATAGCCCTATCAAAATAAATAAAGCCCCCCCAAAATAAAAAACCCTAGCCTAAATTAAACTACCAATAGCCCTTAAAAGGGCCTTTTGCGGGGCATTGCCCCAAAGAAATCAGCTCTTTTACCTGAAAAAAAATACAAACACCCCCCCAACAGTAAAACCTACCACCCACACAACCAACCCCCCACATAAAACCCTAACTAAAAAAACCTAAGCTCCCCATTGCCCTAAAAAGGGCATTTGGATGGGCATTGCCCTTAAAAGGGCATTTAGCTCTATTGCGGCCCAAAGCCCTAACCTAAAAATAAAACCCACCCAATAATCCCTTAAAAAAACCTAACACTAATCCCTTAAAAAACACTAACCCCATCCTCAATGAAGCCGGGAGAAGTCCTCATCAAAGCGGCAAGAAGTCCTCAACGATGCCGGGAGAAGTCTTCATCCAAGCTGGGAGAAGTGGTCCTCCAGACGGCAGAAGTCTTCAACCAGACGGCATCTTCTATCTTCATCCATCTGGAGCGGAGCGGGTCCATCTTCAAGACATCCGACGCGGAGCATCCTCTTCTTTCCGATGACTAAAGACGAATGAAGGTTCCTTTAAATGACGTCATCCAAGATGGTGTCCCTTAGATTCCGATTGGCTGATCGGATCAGCCAATAGGATTGAGCTCGCATTCTATTGGCTGTTCCAATCAGCCAATAGAATGCCAGCTCAATCCTATTGGCTGATCGGATCAGCCAATAGGATTGAAGTTCAATCCTATTGGCTGATTGCATCAGCCAATAGGATTTTTTCAACCTTAATTCCGATTGGCTGATAGAATTCTATCAGCCAATCGAAATCTAAGGGACGCTATCTTGGATGACGTAATTTAAAGGAACCTTCATGCGTCGTTAGTCGTCGGAAAGAAGAGGATGCTCCCCGTCGGATGTCTTGAAGATGGATCCGCTCCACGCCGGATGGATGAAGATAGAAGATGCCGTCTGGGTGAAGACTTCTGCCCATCTGGAGGACCAATTCTCCCGGCTTGGATGAAGACTTCTCCCGGCTTTGTTGAGGACTTCTTGCCGCTTCGATGAGAATGGATGTGGGATCTTCAAAACTGTAAGTGGATCTTCAGGGGTTAGTGTTAGGTTTTTTAAGGGTTTATTGGGTGTGTTTTATTTTTAGGTTAGGGCTTTGGGCTGCAATAGAGCTAAATGCCCTTTTAAGGGCAATGCCCATCCAAATGCCCTTTTCAGGGCAATGGGGAGCTTAGTTTTTTTTTTAGTTAGGGCTTTATTTGGGGGGTTGGTTGTATTTTTTTTTTTATGTAAAAGAGCTGATTTCTTTGGGGCAATGCCCCGCAAAAGGCCCTTTTAAGAGATATTGGTAGTTTAGTTTAGGCTAGGGTTTTTTTTTTGTTTGTTTTTTTAAAGAGATTTATTGAGAATCAAAAGAAAAACATACAACATTAGAAGGTAAACAAGTTTTGCAAACAGTGATACAGCATTGTAAAAGTCCTTCAAGTAAAACATGCTACAAATCATGTGTTCCAGTATTGTGTAGTTACTGAAAGAGTCCCATAAACATTAAGATCTGAAAGTCTTGGATTAAGAGTAAGAAGAGACATCTTCATCAGTATCGTTTACAGGATATATAATTCTCAATTAGCTCCCTTTTTACAATTTTCAACTTTTTCTCTATCATGCGCCATGCCCTACAGTAGGTGGCATGGTATAACAAATAATAAAAAATGAAGCATACTAACTTGTCAAAACAACAGTAGATATAAAAATAATAATGGAAAACCCTATTCCAACTCTAAATGAGGGGACTACAGAGACCTCGCTCTTCTTATTATATATTATAAATCTGAAATATAGTCAAAACCTAAAGAGTTCCGATATAGATGGATAAGAAGGAAGAGGGGAAAAGAGAGGGGGGGGGGGGGAGAGAAGAAAAAAAAAAGGGGGGGGAGGAAAAGGGAGACAGGAAGAGAACTCCAGAAATACAAAACATTCCCTCTCCATCCCCCACAGAGCCAACAGCACCAGTTACCACTTTCCTAGGGCCAACGGTTCACCTTACAGGGTGACCACCACCCCATAGCTCCATCAACATCTCATAGACATCCAGCTTAGAGATTCTGACATAGTGGCATTTTTCCAGGAGTAAGATATTTTGTACGTTCTGTCTCCAGTCCACTAGTGTAGGGACGTGAGCTGTTTTCCAACGGACTGGAATAAAGTTTTTTGCCCCCGTCAATATTAGCATTAGAAGGGTCTTTTTTAATGGGTTCTGTATTTGGTTTGGGAAATGAAAGAGTAGGGTCTCAGGAGTTTTTGGAATTTCCAGCTCTAGCACTCTCTGCATCTCACCCCAGACAGAGGTCCAGAATCCTTCTATTAATGGGCAGTCCCACCAAATGTGTAGTAACGTGCCTGTTTCCCCACACCCAATCCAACATTTATCAGAGACTCTAGGGTAAATCTTTTTAAGCCTGGCTGGGGTGAGGTACCAACGACTCAAGAATTTATAATGAGACTCTTGTGTGCGTGCTGAGACTGATAAAGTCTTGACGGCACGGAAAATCCGTTGCCATTCTTTTCTCGTAAGGTCAGTCTCCAACTCCCTGTGCCACATTCTGGTATAGCCAGGGAGGGAGCTATCTCCGGGGTATAGAAGGAGAGAGTAAATGATTGAGACCAGATATCCAGAAGTTGTTATTGTTTTCTTTCATAGAGTATACATATGTTTTTAACTGGGTTCTTTTAAGAGCCCTGGCTAACAATTTCCCAGCTTTATCTCCACCCTCATAGTACTTTTGTTTTAGCCAAGTCGCCAATTTCTGGTTCTCATCCTGAAGAAGTTGTCTAAAGTCCAGTCTAGTCTGCGTTAGCTTAGCTTCAGAGTCACTACACAAGGGTTTTTTTATGCTGTTTTTCCAACTTCCTAATCTCATTTAGTAATTGGTTATATCTTTCTCTTTTAAGTTTCTGTAGCCTGGCTTTGTGTTTAATAAGGTGACCTCGGATGACACTTTTATGTGCCTCCCAAATAGTAGACATAGGTAGTTCCTCTGTCAAGTTTAACTCAAAATAATCTGTCATGTAGGAAGAGACGTCCTCCACCACACCCAGGTCGTTCAAAAGGGTATCATCCAGATGCCAGGTGAAATGAGTTTCAGGCATGTCAGGCCACATCATCTCAAACGTGACCAGAGAATGGTCCGACCAAGTGATTGGCAATATGTCACTACCTTGGACGTACTCAATTCCCTGAGAGTCTATAAAGAAAAAATCTATGCGGGAGTATTTCTTGTGTGGACTGGAATAATATGTGTATTCAGTATCAGTTGGGTGAAGTGTGCGCCAAATATCATGTAACATGTGATTTTTAAGGGTTGTGTTAATATTCTTCAGTATATGATGTGACACACTCGAAAGACCATTGGAAGTGTCTTGCTTTGGAATAAGTGGCGCATTAAAGTCCCCTCACACTACTGTCACTCCTCTAGTATGTTCGAGTAGTTTACCTGAGAGAGTCTTAAAAAAGGTATGTTGTGCAACATTGGGAGCATATACATTAATCAATGATATCTGGATGCCGTACAGAAGGCCCACAACTATAAGGAACCGCCCCTCTTTGTCTCTTACTATTTCCTGTGTTTGAAAAGGTACCCTATGATGTATCAGGATACCAACCCCATTTTGCTTGCGAGGGCCAGATGAAAAGAAAGCAACCCGGTATCTATGGTTGTGCCATTTAGGTTCTCTGTTTTTCACAAAATGCGATTCTTGTAAAAAAACTATATCCCCCTGTAACTTATGTAATTCTCGGGTAACGATAGAACGCTTACCTGGGTTATTTAGACCCTTTACATTGATCGTTAAAAACCTTAGGGGGTGAATTTTCGGTTTGCTACGCTGGGGAGCCATTCCACCGAGCGGGGGAGAGAGGGGGAAAAAAAAAGAAAAAAAAGGGGGGAGGGGAAGGGAAAGGAGGAAGAAAAAGTTAGGGGAAAAATAAATAGCTTAGATATTGGAGTGAGATAAATCCAATAGTGAGCAGTGACTATGGGAACAGAAGATGATTAAACTGTAACTAAAATGCACTGAGTTTTCCTAAAGAGCGTAGGTGTAGTAAGATTACAAACAGGGATATGTTTCACTATCTCAACCATGACAATATCACTAGGCCTATAGCAGACCGAATCGCCTTTGTATAAGGACAACTAAAGGGAATATGCCTGTGGCTGACTTGGTGAAAAATATATTTTAGATTTGAGACCAAACATTTTATAACATCACAACATTATAACAGTAATATATTATTATAATATTAACAGGAACATTGTAAGGCAGCATTTAATACCATCAAATAGAACCGAGGGGGAGACGTGCAATTAAGAAGGGATAACCATGGAAAAAGCCACAGCATCCAGACTCAATTCACACATCTACACTTATCAAACACTAGTACAATATTTATATAAAGAGGAACCTTTTCCTTTTTTTTTTCCTTTAACAAGTTTAAATTGGAATATACTTTTAGTGACATTAATGTTAATAACACCTCCAGAGTAATAGGGCCCCAGACCCAACAAGGCAATCCCAGCTGGGCTGGTAATGGCTTAGAATGCTTTACATGACCACAAACCCCCCCAAGATACAAACAAAAGTGAAACAATAAGCATACAATAAGGGGGTGAGCAAACTACAGCCCCAGTCATGGCAATTTTCCCATGGGGTAGTCATTTTATATACAACAATATCTCATCCCCATCTGGTGGGCCCAAGGAGGCCAGATATAATGCCTTACCCATCTTCTCAAGACAGACGTTAATTTTCAGCTACATTTAAAGATGAGTTTGTCGTATTCTCTGGGTGTGGTGGTGTGATACCTAAGGTTGTGCAGAACATCTCTAAATCCGGGAGTGACCGATATATTGCTGTTTTGTCACCATTGGAAGCCACAAGGCAGGTGGGAAATCCCCATCTATAGAGGATCTTGTTGTCCTGTAGGGCAGATGTCAAAAAGCGAAGTTTCCTGCGCTTCTGCAAGGTGGCAGGGCAAAGATCCGAAAAAATTTGTAGGGAAATACCAGCATGCTGTACTGGATGTTTATACCTGCTGCAATGGAGTATTTCTTCCTTATCCTTGTAATTTAGCATTCTGAGGATAACATCCCTTGGAGGGGCCTTTGGTGATGGTTTGGGGTGCAACGCCCTGTGGGCCTTCTCTATAAGAACCTCATATGCCACTGGGGTACCTTTAATCTTTCTGAAGAGATCTTGCAAGTAGCCCGGCAGGGCAGTTGGGTTGACAGATTCCGGAATTCCCCTTACTCTTAAGTTATTCCGCTGGCTGCGTTTGTCTAAATCCTCTATTCTCTCTAGGAGACTCTGGACCATATTTGTGTTCTGTTGTGTCTGGGAAGTGGTTTATTTCATTTGTTCTTGCAGAGCGCTGTGTGAATTTTCAACACTTGTGACTCTTTGCTTTAGATCTGTGACGTCACGCTTCAATTCATTAAATACATTTTTCATTTCTGATGCAATCTCTTTTATGTCCTCCTTAGATGAAAGACCCTTCAGATCTTCTTTAGTAACATAAGGCTGTGGAACTGAGGTGGTTTGGACAAGGTCTTCGTTATGGGACAGTTGTGTTAGGTATCCTCACTGATTTGTGTGTCAGTACCTTTAATATAATAGTTCATATTTCTTGTTTTTGTCCCTTTTTCTGGGGCATTTTGTTTTTTTGTTTGCCATTGCTGCACACTGTTTCAGGCCCAGTTATAATTAAGGACCACAAAGCCTCCTTATCACTGCAAATCCAGTAATACGTTATGTTAACACAACCTCTACTTTCACTATCTGCTGGGTAAAGATATAGGTGATAAGGGGGGAGACCATTCAGCTCTCATGAAGCGTTAAACTATGGGAGAGCTCTATTTTCTCAAATCAGTGTCCCTTATATGGTGCCGATCCCATCTGATGTATTATGTCAGTATAGGAAACTGGAAGGCACAGTCTCTTTAATACCACTGCGTCACAGAGGCCCATAAGCCTTTCCCAGACACTTCTTGTGATCTCTACTGCCGCTAGGCCTCAGCACCCCCGAAGTAAATATAGCCCAATTTTGTCCCAGAGGAGGCAGCTTCTTGTGTATTAAGTCCCTCAATGTGCCACAAAAACGTACACTACTTACTGGTACTGTGTTTCAGGAACTCTGTTACAGATGCGGCTAACAGGATGATGAGGTTTAAATCCCTCCCGGCAGCTGATAGAGGAAACACCCTGTCGGCCCCTCAGCCAGAGACCTCCGGCACCGTCTGCTGCCTGTATACTGGGCCCTGTGAGGAAGTGAGGAGCTCTTGTATGGCCTATGTGCGTCGGGCCTCAGGTAGGTTATAATGTGTGGTCCTTGGCTCCTACAACCCCTCCCCAGATGCCGTTGCCTTAATGATCCGGACACCTCAGCCTCCAGCAGGCTATAATATAAAGGCACTGAGAGTTCTTCACAGCAAGCGGGTGTATACGAGGCACTATGTCACTCCTGTGTATACCGCATGTGTCGCACTTTAGCTGGGCTGCGGCGCACTCCGGGAGATCAAGATAACACTCAGACCCAGTCACTTGAAAGATCCGTTGTCGGTTCCTGCTAGTCCCCTCGGCTCTCAGGTACAGAGTAGATCAAGTTTTTGGTCTCATTAACCGCTTTATATGCTTTAGGTCAGCTTTTTGGCTCAGGAGCACTAAGTAAACACGGCCAGGCTCCGCCCCCTAGGGTTTTTTTTTTAATTTTTTGGGGGGCTTTTTAATTTTGATAGGGCTATTAGTTTAGGTGTAATTAGTTTAAATATCTTGTAATTTGTTTTTTATTTTCTGCAATTTAGTGTTTGTTTGTTTTTGTAATTTAGCTAATTGTATTTAATTTATTTAATAGTATTTAATTTAGGTAATTGATTTAATTGTAGTGTAGTGTTTTTGTTAGGTGTTAGTGTAACTTAGGTTAGGTTTTATTTTACAGGTAAATTTGTATTTATTTTAGCTAGGTAGTTAGTAAATAGTTAATAACTATTTACTAACTATTCTACCTAGTTAAAATAAATACAAACTCGTCTGTAAAATAAAAATAAAGCCTAAGCTACATACAATGTAACTATTAGTTATATTGAAGCTAGCTTAGGGTTTATTTTACAGGTAAGTATTTAGTTTTAAATAGGAATTATTTAGGTAATGATAGTAATTTTATTTAGATTTATTTAAATTATATTTAAGATAGGGGGTGTTAGGGTTAGACTAAGGTTTAGGGGTTAATAAATTTAGAATAGAGGCGGCGGCATATTAGGGGTTAATAAATGTAGGTAGGCTGCGGCGACTTTGGGGGAGGGAGATTAGGGGTTAATAAATATAATGTAGGTGTCGGTGAAGTTGGGGGCAGCAGATTAGGGGTTAATAAGTATAATGTAGGTGGCGGCGATGTCCGGAGCGGCAGATTAGGGGTTAATAAATATAATGTAGGTGTTGGCAATATCGGGGGTGGCAGATTAGGGGTTAATAAGTGTAAGATTAGGGGTGTTTAGACTCTGGGTTCATGTTAGGGTGTTAGGTGTAAACATAAATTTAGTTTCCCCCCATAGGAATCAATGGGGCTGAGTTACTGAGCTAAACACTGCTTTTTTGCAGGTGTTAGACTTTTTCTCAGCCGGCTCTCTCCATTGATGTCTATGGGGAAATCGTGCACGAGCACATATAACCAGCTCACCGCTGACTTAAGCAGCGCTGGTATTGGAGTGTGGTATGGAGCACAATTTTGCTCTACATTCACTTCTTGCAATTTAATGCCGGGTTTATAAAAACCTGTAATACCAGCGCTGTAGGAAAGTGAGCGGTGATAATAACGTGCAAGTTAGTACCGCACCCCTCATAACGCAAAACTCGTAATCTGGCCGAATGTTAAGTATAGGAGCATGGGGCATGCTGTTTAGAAGCCTGTATCACAGGGATCTAAGCAGCTACCGACCCCCAAGACAAATTAATCACCTAACTTTTCAACAGTGTAAGTCTTGGGGATCTTAAGAAAAAGAAAAAAAAAAAGAAGTTAAAAATTTTGAAAAGGTTGTGATTTTCTCACAGCGCCTACCCTGTGTCCTACTGGCTCCCCAGGAAGACAAGACACCTAGTATATCTTGAAAGTGTTTACAGATAACAAGAGAGTCTGGGGAGCGCCTCAAAGTGGGCAGAGGATATTAAGTTGCAATGGTTTCTATTCAACAAATTTATTAATACACAGACAATAGATAATCTTATAGTGACCAGTTAAAAATGGTATAACAATGTCACATATAAAATCGCATAAAAATATTACATAAAGTTGTCACATGAAAGCTTATAAAAATTATAAAAATCACATAAAAATAAATGGAGTGGCTTAAATTATAATAATATAATAATATAATTTAAGCCGCTCCATTTTCTCAGAAAACAGCATTTGATTGGCCAAGTAGGAGTACTTAAGATTGCATTTTAAGTATATCACCTGTATACATTGTTATCCCCCCTGACCGGGGTTTTGCACAATATGT
This sequence comes from Bombina bombina, assembly GCF_027579735.1. Taxonomy (NCBI): domain Eukaryota; kingdom Metazoa; phylum Chordata; class Amphibia; order Anura; family Bombinatoridae; genus Bombina; species Bombina bombina. Next base: position 462,851,176 of record NC_069499.1, read on the forward strand.
GTATTATGGTTATGTATTGATTTTAATTTTTATGCAACATGGATCCATGTATTTTTATCTGATTTTTATAATTTTTATAAGCTTTCATGTGACAACTTTATGTAATATTTGTATGCGATTTTATATGTGACATTGTTATACCATTTTTAACTGGTCACTATAAGATTATCTATTGTCTGTGTATTAATAAATTTGTTGAATAGAAACCATTGCAACTTAATATCCTCTGCCCACTTTGAGGCGCTCCCCAGACTCTCTTGTTATCTGAAGTTAAAAATTTTGTTTTCAAAAAATAAAAAAACGAGAAAAAAAAAACCTTAAAAAAGCTTAGCACCCAGGTAGGAAAGTGCTTACCACTCAAAGGGTTAAAATTAGATGCTCTATCTGAATCGCAAAATAAAAAAATTGGGTTCAGTGTCCCTTTAAAGGGACAGTCTACCATAGATTTGTTATTGTTTTAAAAGATAGATAATCCCTGTATTACCCATTCCCTAATTATGCATAACCAATACAGTTATATTAATATACTTTTTACCTCTGTGATTACCTTGTATCTAGGAACCTTCTTCCAGCCCCCTGATCACATGACTGTGACTGCTTATTATCTATTGTCTTACATTTAGCATTGTTTTGTGCTAAATCTTAAATAACCCCCTGTGCCTGAACACAGTGTTATCTATATGGCCCACGTGTACTTTCTGTCTCTTTGTGTTGAAAAGAGATTTAAAAAGCATGTGATAAGAGGCAGCCCTCAAGGGCTTAGAAATTAGCATATGAGCCTACCTATGTTTAGTTTAAACTAAGAATATCAAGAGAAAAAAGCAAATTTGATGATAAAAGTAAATTGGAAAGTTGATTAAAATTAAAATCTGAATAATGAAAGTTTAATTTATACTAGACTGTCCCTTTAAAGGGACACTATACCCAAACATTTTCTTTCATGATTAAGGTAGAGAATACAATTTTAAACAACATTCCAATTTACTTCTATTACCTAATTTGCTTTATTCTTTAGATATACTTTAATGAAGAAATAGCAATGCACACGGTGAACCAATCACAGGAGGCATCTATGTGCAGCTATCAATCAGCAGCTACTAAGCATATCTAGATATGCTTTACAGCAAAGAATATCAAGAGAATGAAGCAAATTAGATAATAGAAGTAAATTAGAAAGTTGTTTATAATTGTATGCTCTTTCTATATCATGAAAGAAAAAATGTGGGTTTCATGTCCCTTTAAGCTTGTTCCAATCAGCTTGGTTTCCAACTGCAGCCAGAGAAACTCTGCCTACCTTATGAGGAATCAGATTTTTTTCCCTATTCTGACGAAAGGAATGTAAAACGGTTAGAAGCTTTAAATTTACTTTTAGTTGTCTTATCCTGGAAAGAAAGGCTCCCTTACCATCAGAAACAGTGGGAATAATGGATTCTAACTCAGTCCCAAACAATTTATTTCCCTGAAAAGAAATAGACAAAAGCCTAAATTTAAAATACAGCGTCAGCAGACCACAATTTTATCCATACAGCCTGTCTGGAAAGAACAGACAAAGACATACTCTTAGCATTAATTCTAATGTTATATCCAATATAGCATCACCAATAAAGGAATTGGCACATTTAAAAAAAAAACAAAAGGTTTAAAAAAAATTCAGTCAGAAATATCGGAAATCTGTTCAAAAAGACTATCCAACCAAATAAAAGCAGCAGCAGAAACATTAGCAAGACCAATGGCTGGCCTGAAAAGATAACCTGCCTGCAAATAGGCCCTTCTATGAAAGGACTCCAATGTCCTGACAAATAGGTCTTTAAAAGAAGTACTGGCCTCTAAAGGGATAGTATTATGTTTAGCCAAAGTAGAAATGGTGCCATCTACCTTAGGAAAAGACTCCCAAAGCTCAATATTAGCAACTGGAAGATGATACATTTTCTTAAACATTGCAGAAGGATTAAAAGAACTACCGGGTTTAGACCATGCTTTAGAAATAATTCCAGCCATAGCAGCAGGCACTGAAAAAACTCGAGAAGTATCTTTTGCAGATTTTTATAATCTAAACAACTGATAGACTACTCTTTAGAAATAGGTGCATCCTTAACTTCTATAGTAAGCAAAACCTCCCTCAATAAAGAATGAATGTGATCAATCTTAAATAAAAAGGTGGAGGGAGCAGGCTTAGGATAGAGGTATGTCTCTGATCATTAGCAACTTGAAGAGGCTACATTTTCTTAAACTTTGCAGAAGGATTAAAAGAACTACCAGGCTTAGAGCATTCTTTAGAAATAATTCCAGCCACAGTATCAGGCACTGGAAAAACCTCAGAAGAATATTTTGCAGGTTTATTATAAGGATCTGACTCCTATGCAGAGACAGGTGCTTCCTTAACTTCTAAAGTAAGCAAAACTTCCTTTAATAAAGAAGAAAGGTGATCAATCTTAAATCAAAAGGAGGAAGGAGCAGACTCGGGATCAGAGGCATGCCCCTGATCATCAGAACAAAAACTCTTATCTAGTACTGACCTTTTATGTTTACTTGAAGGCAGAATGAATGCCAACATTTCAGACACTGTAGCTATAATAAATTACTCTATGCCAGGAGCAATGTTTGTTAAACCTTTTTATAAAGAACAAGCAGAAGGAGCAATAATACATTTGGAAGCAAATGCAGCATTTAATTGGTCTGAATGCATCAACATATTAAGACAGGCATCACATATGTAGAGATACCTCAGCCTGTTTACAATAAACACACCTAACATTGGAAGGAAGGTGTTCTGAAACTGCAGCCTCCAAGGTAGGATTAGGGAGAGATTCAGAGGACTCCATTGTGAATTTACAAAAATAATAACATTAACCCCCAAAATAAACAAAAAAGCTCTTAGGGAACGAGATTACATTGCCCCCTGCAGCGTCAACAGCCACTATAGCTTAGAGTGCACCCAATTAATGCCTTTAAAAAAAACCCCACCAAAACACACGGGTGCGCACCCAATATTCTTTTAGAAAATTAAGCCTTCTCAAGAGGGCAAATAAAACATTTAAATATATGTCCCAAAGTAAAGAGCTCCTTATATAGGGCACCAAGGTTATACTTATAAACTAGTGTTTAAAAGTATGGGGTCATTTAGAAATCTCCTTGTTTTCGAAAGAAAAAAAAATTATGCTTACCTGATAATTTCCTTTTCTTCTGATGAAAACAGTCCACAGCTACATTCATTACTTTTGGGAAATAAGAACCTAGCCACCAGGAGGAGGCTAAGACACCCCAGCCAAAGGCTTAAATACTCCTCCCACTCCCCTCATCCCCCAGTCATTCTGCTGAGGAACAAGGAACAGTAGAAGAAATAGGGTGAAAGGTGCCAGGGTGGGGGAGCTGTGGACTCTTTCCTTCAGAAGAAAAGGAAATTATCAGGTAAGCATAATTTATGTTTTTCTTCTTAAATGGAAAGAGTCCACAGCTGCATTCATTACTTTTGGGAAAACAATACCCAAGCTATAGAGGACACTGAATGCCAAGACGGGAGGGTACAATAGGCGGCCCATACTGAGGACACCAGACCTGAACCTCTACCTCTGAAAAAAGCAGCTTCGTCCGAAGCCGATAAAAAAATTGAAAGGAAAATCCCCAAGGACACTGACTCGCAGCTAGTCCAGAAGCCAAACTAGAGACCGCAAACGGAGTCGACTGAGCCAACAGTCCTCCAGGAGACACCGTCGCCCAGCAGACGGTCCCCCACCACTCACCCCCCCACTAATGAAGGGGACACCAGCCGAAACCCCCAAGGGGACAAGGCAAAGGAGAACTGAGGAAACCGAAAGGTCCCCTAATACAAAAAAGAACACCTCCAAGAGTGAGCCCAGCTCACAGAGACCCAAACGGGCCCAAACAGGAAAAGGAAGCCGCGCCTATACCAAGCGAAACCCGGGATAAGACCAGGCACAGAGACAGAACAGATTTCTCTCCAACATCCTGCAAGTAATTAATGCAACTGAACAGCAAAGTCCTCCCAGCGTCTGAACATAGAATACCAAAGTATTCAACCACGAAAAACGTGTAATAGACCAAGGCGAAAACACCCAAGTTTGAGAACACAGAGTCCATATCAGGACGACACAGAGGGCACTTGCGAGGAAGAAGAAGCAGTCAAGCAAGTAACAGACCACAAAAGCAACCCCCAGACAGAGGGCACGCTCCAGGCAACCAAAGTCGCCGGACCTATACAGGTCCCTAAAAAGGGGAGCACAAAACCTAAATCGAGGCTCCCGAGAAGGAGAGTATACCCTCAGAACCCGAAGGAAGAGTAGACCCTTTTCTAAAAAGCGATGGAGCAAGTTGAAAGGAAATTCTATATCCTAGCAGACTGAGCTAACGGATAGATTCAACAAAGCTCACACATCCAGGAGACTGCGACCTGAAAGCAGCGCCTTAGACCGCTCGGCCATTCTGACCTGTAGACCTACACCAAGCTGGATCAACCCAGCCCCAGGGATCAAAAATAGGGGGACAAAAGAATCCCCAAACTGGTACAGGAACGAGCATAAGGATAGCACAGCCATCCCCACAGAGTACAAGTACAACCCGACTCTGAAAACACACGACAAGGCCATAGACCTAAGGATCTATCAAAATAAAGGCCCAACAAGTCTGACTTGGTCTGACTTGGAACCAGCAAGACCCCAGGGGGAACCAATCCCACCTTTCTACCTCCCATCCAGGAGAAGCCCCAAGAAAGGACTCCATCTCCATAGGGAGGAAAATATCCCCAAAAGAAAAAAGGATGAGGCCGGAAGGGCAACAACTGTCCTCAAGGCCTGAAGCAACCGGCTAATGGGAAGATAAGTCCCCAACACAAATGTCCTAGAAAAGGACCCCCCTACAAGTAGCTTGCCAAGCAGAGGCACAGCCAACCCATTCACCTGCAGAGCAGGGAATCCACGGGTACACTGGCAAGCTGACCAGGGGAATGCAACCATAAGGCGCACCAGAAAGTGGACATCCAGCGCTCACAGCTGGGTATGAACTAACAACCTTTGAGGTGCAAGCCACACAGCTAACCACTAGATGACATGGGCTACTCTGTTCCAAAGAGTAATAAATACTCCGAAAACCTGGCTAACCATGACCAGGCCAGGTAGACGGAGCAAGGACATAGCCCAAGTTCCCACTACCGTGGAACACTCCGACCAGCCCTGAGATACAAGATTCCAAAAAAACCCAAAACTGGGTCAGGAAAAAGGCCAAGCAAAGCCTCAGAAACCGGAAGTTCCAGGAGAAAAACAGGTCTGGGCACCTAATAGTTCAGGCAACCTTACCCTAGAACTAAACACCCCAACTGGCTAAAAGGCCAGACATAAGGTATATGAATGCATACCCAGAGAATCCGGATAGCGTGAAGAACTTGAAAGCCCCGCCCTAGCCAAAGTTCAACGCTCCAAGGAGCAAGGGTAGAAATCTTATGAAGAGACTTATGAAGGCCTCAAGACAACATAAGGAATACCTTGAGGTAAAAAAAAACCCTCTAACAGGGCTAGTCTCCCAATCACCTCCACACCAGCAGAGGACATAGGGAAGAAAAACATAATTTATGTAAAAACTTACCTGATAAATTCATTTCTTTCATATTAGCAAGAGTCCATGAGCTAGTGAAGTATGGGATATACATTCCTACCAGGAGGGGCAAAGTTTCCCAAACCTCAAAATGCCTATAAATACACCCCTCACCACACCCACAAATCAGTTTAACGAATAGCCAAGAAGTGGGGTGATAAGAAAAAAGTGCGAAAGCATAAAAAACAAGGAATTGGAATAATTGTGCTTTATACAAAAAAATCATAACCACCACAAAAAAGGGTGGGCCTCATGGACTCTTGCTAATATGAAAGAAATGAATTTATCAGGTAAGTTCTTACATAAATTATGTTTTCTTTCATGTAATTAGCAAGAGTCCATGAGCTAGTGACGTATGGGATAATGACTACCCAAGATGTGGATCTTCCACGCAAGAGTCACTAGAGAGGGAGGGATAAAATAAAGACAGCCAATTCCGCTGAAAAATAATCCACACCCAAAATAAAGTTTAAATCTTATAATGAAGAAAACTGAAATTATAAGCAGAAGAATCAAACTGAAACAGCTGCCTGAAGCATTTTTCTACCAAAAACTGCTTCAGAAGAAGAATACACATCAAAATGGTAGAATTTAGTAAAAGTATGCAAAGAAGACCAAGTTGCTGCTTTGCAAATCTGATCAATCGAAGCTTCATTCCTAAACGCCCAGGAAGTAGAAACTGACCTAGTAGAATGAGCTGTAATCCTTTGAGGCGGAGATTTACCCGACTCGACATAAGCATGATGAATTAAAGATTTCAACCAAGATGCCAAAGAAATGGCAGAGGCCTTCTGACCTTTCCTAGAACCGGAAAAGATAACAAATAGACTAGAAGTCTTTCGGAAATTCTTAGTAGCTTCAACATAATATTTCAAAGCTCTAACTACATCCAAAGAATGCAATGATCTCTCCTTAGAATTCTTAGGATTAGGACATAATGAAGGAACCACAATTTCTCTACTAATGTTGTTAGAATTCACAAGCTTAGGTAAAAATTTAAAAGAAGTTCGCAACACCGCCTTATCCTGATGGAAAATCAGAAAAGGAGATTCACAAAAAAGAGCAGATAATTCAGAAACTCTTCTAGCAGAAGAGATGGCCAAAAGAAAACAAAACTTTCCAAGAAAGTAATTTAATGTCCAGTGAATGCATAGGTTCAAACGGATGAGCTTGAAGAGCCCCCAGAACCAAATTCAAACTCCAAGGAGGAGAAATTGACTTAATAACAGGTTTTATACGAACCAAAGCTTGTACAAAACAATGAATATCAGGAAGAATAGCAATCCTTCTGTGAAAAAGAACAGAAAGAGCAGAGATTTGTCCTTTCAAGGAACTTGCAGATAAACCTTTATCCAAACCATCCTGAAGAAACTGAAAAATTCTCGGAATTCTAAAAGAATGCCAGGAAAAATGATGAGAAAGACACCAAGAAATGTAAGTCTTCCAGACTCGATAATATATCTTCCTAGATACAGATCTACGAGCCTGTAACATAGTATTAATCACAGAGTCAGAGAAACCTCTTTGACTAAGAATCAAGCGTTCAATCTCCATACCTTTAAATTTAAGGATTTGAGATCCTGATGGTAAAAAAGGACCTTGTGACAGAAGGTCTGGTCTTAACGGAAGAGTCCACGGTTGGCAAGAAGCCATGCGGACAAGATCCGTATACCAAAACCTGAGAGACCATGCTGGAGCCACCAGCAGAAAAAACGAGCATTCCTTCAGAATCTTGGAGATTACTCTTGGAAGAAGAACTAGAGGCGGAAAGATATAGGCAGGATGATACTTCCAAGGAAGTGACAATGCATCCACTGCTTCCGCCTGAGGATCCCTGGATCTGGACAGATACCTGGGAAGTTTCTTGTTTAGATGAGAAGCCATCAGATCTATTTCTGGAAGTCCCCACATTTGAACAATCTGAAGAAACACCTCTGGGTGAAGAGACCACTCGCTCGAATGTAACGTTTGGCGACTGAGATAATCCGCTTTCCAATTGTCAATACCTGGGATATGAACCGCAGAGATTAGACAGGAGCTGGATTCCGCCCAAACCAGTATTCGAGATACTTCTTTCATAGCCAGAGGACTGTGAGTCCCTCCTTGATGATTGATATATGCCACAGTTGTGACATTGTCTGTCTGAAAACAAATGAACTATTCTCTCTTTAGAAGAGGCCATGACTGAAGAGCTTCTGAAAATTGCACGGAGTTCCAAAATATTGATTGGTAATCTCACCTCCTGAGATTTCCCAAACCCCTTGTGCTGTCAGAAACCCCCATACAGCTCCCCAACCTGTCAGACTTGCATCTGTTGAGATCACAGTCCAGGTTGGAAGAAAAAAAGAAGCCCCCTGAACTAAACGATGGTGGTCTGTACCACGTCAGAGGGTGTCGAACAATCAGTTTTAAAGATATTAAATGAGATATCTTTGTATAATCCCGGCACCACTGGTTCAGCATACAGAGCTGAAGAGGTCGCATGTGAAAATGAGCAAAGGGGAACACGTCCAATGCAGCAGTCAAAAGAACCTAGAATTTCCATGCATAAGGCTACCGAAGGGAATGATTGAGACTGAAGGTTTCGATAAGCTGAAACCAATTTCAGACGTCTCCTGTCCAACAGAGACAGAGTCATGGACACTGAATCTATCCGGAAATCTAAAAAAGGTTACTCTTGTCTGAGGAATCAACAAACTTTTTGATTAATTGATCCTCCAACCATGTTCTTGAAGAAACAACACTCATAAAAAGCTGGAAAGGATCTTTCCATAGAAAATGAGCAAAGGGAATTGAATCCAATGCTGTTAAAACTTCTATGCATATATAGCAACTGAAGGAAATAATAGAGACTAAAGGTACTGACAGACGGAACCCAATACAAATTGTCCCTTGTCTGATAGAGACAAAGATTGTGACATAAACCATCTGGAAACACATAACAGCGCAAACTGGCTCTAACCTGAATAGAAAAAGGAGTGGGAGGCCCCAGTGCACAACTGAGCAAGAGGACAAATACATCAAAGTGTCTAGGTTGAGAAACAAACACCTCACAGAATCTCAACTGGCAACTTCATTAAAGGGACATAATACTCATATGCTAAATCACTTGAAACTGATGCAGTATAACTGTAAAAAGCTGACAGGAAAATATCACCTGAGCATCTCTATGTAAAAAAGGAAGATATTTTACCTCACAATCTCCTCAGCTCAGCAGAGTAAGTTCTGTGTAAAAAGTAATATGTCAGCTGCTGCCCAGCTGCAGATAAAAATAAAAAAAGAATGAAGAAATGAACAGCAGCCAATCAGCATCAGCAGTGCTGAGGTCATGAACTCTTACTGTGATCTCATGAGATTTGACTTAACTCTCATGAGATTTCATAGTAAGCTTCCTTTACCTGAGAGTTCACGAGGCTCATCCTTTCAGCTGTCCTAGGACAGACACACTAAAATGCTGCTTAGAAATCCTTTACAATGGGAGGTGGCTACTGAGGAACTTTTGAGGTAAAATATCTTTCTTTTTTACATAGAGATGTTCAGGAGATATTTTCTAGTCAGCTTTTTAAAGCTATGCTGCATCACTTTCAAGTGTTTAAACATTTGGGTATTATGGCCCTTTAAATAATACCTGTAAAACACCAGTCTCAATGTCAACAGTGAAGAGGTGACTCCGGCATGCTGGCCTTCTAAGCAATGTTGCAAAAAATAAAAACATATACCAGACTGGCCAATAAAATGAAAAGATTAAGATGGGTAAAAGAAACAGCTTCAAGCTATGCAAGAACTATTTAGGGAAGAAGCAGTTAGCTGGTATCCTGTCTTTACTGGAGTGAGCAGCACAGTCACCAGATCTAAACCCTATTGAGCGTTTGTGGGAGAAGCTTGACCGTATGGTATGTAAGAAGTGCCTGTGAAACCAATCCAACTCGTGGGAGGTGCTTCAGGAAGCATGGAGTGAAATCTCTTCAGATTACCTTAACAAATCGACAATTCAAACAACAAAGGTCTGTAAGTCTGTAATTGCTGCACATGGAGGATTCGTTGACAAAAGTAAAAATAATTAATAACAAATGGGTTAATATAAAGCCTTAGAAAACATTTTTCACAATCAAACCTATCTCCTCCAGTATTTATGGATTAGCCATGCAAAGTTGAGAAGGGGGAAGGAAAGAGCAAAGCTTTTCACTGTCTTTTAAAAAGTTCATTAGAAAAATCTGGTTATAGTGTGGTTTTCAAGTGGCCTCACACTATTTAATTTTGAATGGAAATTAGTAAATTCAAATGACGTATTCTAGTGCATAAGAAAACACTGCATTTCTGTGGGGGGTTTTCTGATTTTTGGACTTTTCCAACTGACCTGGCCCCTAAAAACCCTATTTTGTCTTATACTGAATGGCATAGCTCAGCCGTTAATAAAAATCCTCTGCTTGTTAAATAATAAGTTAAAATACAACTCAACTAAAAATATGAAACTTACACACAACTAAGATATCACAGTCAGACTGTTAAATTATATCTGCAATTAAAGGGACATGAAACCCTCGTTTTTTTCTTTTCTTTCTTTCATGATTTGGATAGCACGTGATTGTAAACAACTTTCCAATTTACTTCTATTATGTAATTTGTTTTGTTCTCCTGGTATACTTTGTTGAAAAGAATACCTAGGTAGGCTCACAAGCTCCCGATTGGTGCCTGTCCATATATGCCCCATGTTACTGGCTCACCCAATGCATTCAGCTAGCATCCATCAGTGCACTGCTGCTTATTCAACAAAGGATACCAAGAGAATAGCACAAAATAGATAATAGAAGTAAATTGAAAAGTTGTTTAAAATTGTATTCTCTATCTGAATCATAAAATACATTTTGGGTTTCATGTCTCTTAAGTGTTTTTGAAAACTTTAATTATGCTTACCTGATAATTTTCTTTTTTTCTGACGGGGAGAGTCCACAGCTGCATTCATCACTTTTGGGAATTCAGAACCTGGCCACCAGGAGGAGGCAAATACACCCCAGCCAAAGGCTTAAATACCTCACCCACTTCCCTCATCCCCCAGTCATTCTGACAAGGGAACAAGGAACAGTAGGAGAAATATCAGGGTGAAAAAGGTGCCAGAAGAATAAAATAAACGGCCACCCCATATAAAAATGTGGGCGGGGAGCTGTGGACTCTCCCATCAGAAAAAAAGAAATTTATCAGGTAAGCATACTTTAAGTTTTTCTTTTTAAACGGGGAGAGTCCACAGCTGCATTCATCACTTTTGGGAACACAATACCCAAGCTATAGAGGGCGGGTAGACGAGGCAGCCCATTCGGAGGGCACCACAGCCTGAAATTACCCAAACACCTGACAAAAACAACTGCTTTACCAGAAACAGAAGGATATAATCTGAAAGGACCAGGTAACTGCCCATCAGTTAAAACCAGCAAGGCCCTCATTAGAGACCGCTCAGAATCAATAGATTCCACCAAGCACAAAGCCTCTGAGGAGACAAGTCCCGCAGGCTCCAAGCCCAGACTTAAACTTATCCCCCGACCCGAAGGAAGGGGACCTCCACATACCCCCCTGAAGGGAAGAGGAAGAAGAACTCAACAGAGATCTAAAGACCAACAAGCTAGGGTAAAAGGAACCCTAGCCCAACTCCAAGCGCAAACCAAGGTTGCAACAGGACAAAAACGCATAGAAAACGAACTCCAACGACCGAACAAAGAGAAGGGAGGAAAAAACCCCTACCCTTATCTGAACGGAAGTCTAAGGGACCATGTAACGTCCCAACCCTGGAAACCTAGGGAGACAAGGTAGACCCCATCCCTCACAAAGCGTGCATCCACACTATGCAAGAGTGACCGGGGGATCAAAAACACCCCTGAGAACTGCCTAAAAATAGCACCATAAATCTTATCGTGCTCCAGGTGAAGCCACAGGCTTCCCTCTGCAACAGAAGTCTAGCAGACTCCAGCCGTTAACACTAGCCAACCAAGCTAGGAACTGCACCGGGACTCCCACAGAGGAAAAATTCAGGAGTGCAGAAACCCCCTTCCTCCCAGGAAAAACAAGAGAGTAGGAGAGCATCCAAAACCAGCAGAGAAAGCCCCCTGCTGATGAAGAGAACATCACAAAGCCTCCAATTTAAGGATCACAAGATCTAAGTAAGATACACGGTCAAGGCTCACCAAGCAGACAGCACTCTTGACTATCTCTCCAAGGTAACAAACTCAGCACCAAAGCGACTGACAATGTCCGAAAGCAGGAAAATAAATCATTCCCTGGACCACCCAGATCCTCAGTAAGGAAAAAGGAGGGGACTAAATTGAACGGTACCAATGGGTAGAGCAAACTCCACCATTTGCTAACAAGACTGGCATGCTAACCAACTAAGCTATGACAGAACATAGGACGAGCTGGGGTTCCAGGACCCAGACACAGATCCTTACCCTACAAGAAGGGACACTCCCAGGCAAAAGAGAGACTACACTGAAACAACAGTGACGGCATGATACCAGAATCCAATCCTTCATGACATCCTGCACAAAAGGCAGGGGGGGAACCCACTGAACAGGGGAAGACCTCCGTGGCACTAGGTGGATACTGTGGTATGCCCCAATATCCCTAGGGGGAGGAAACAGCCAAATATAACCGCTCACCCGCCCACAGGCATGGAGTGTGCAGCAGAAGACAGACGGCAAAGGCAATACCGATTGTAGATGAACCATCCGGCTGCAACAGCCGGCCCAGAAGAAAGACAAACAGCCATTAAACACACAAGTAAGGTGCAAATAGCTGCAACAGATTGTGACTGCAATCTCCCACTTGCTAGGCAGCTAAACTGCCCATTAGGCTGTCTCCGATAAGAGAAAAACAAAAACCCCTGAAAGGGCAAGTGGAAGTCTCAGAACCGGAAGGACTAAACCACCCAAAACCCATCTAAGACATTCAGTGAGATATCCAAGACAAGACATGTCTGGAAAACCAGACATCCAGAAACCGGAGCCGGCTACAAGGTAGTAACCCCTGAGGAACAAAAGGGATACCTCATACGGAGAACCTATACCAAAGGAGATGCAACTACAGCCACATCAAAAGGTCCATGGACACTGGACATTCGCTAAGCATCCCAGAGACAGAGAGCATATCTCCTTAAGGCTCGAGGGACAACACCCCAGAGTTAGAGCTCAAAACTAGATATTCAGTTTGAGAAGATAAAATAGTCTCCAAACAATCCCTTCAGGGTCAACCTCCTGGAAACCCCCACAGCTCAAGGAATTAACAATGGATGAGCCTCACAATTCCTGTCGAGCGACAGATAAAACCAAGACATCTTTAAGGGCAGCTCCAGGAAAAACGGAGACAAACACTTTCTCCAGAGCCCCAAAACATGGGAGTAGAAGAGAAACAGTAGGAGGAAGATAAAGGCCGTAAATGCCCGAACTTCCCAAACAGATGACCCCCCCAACCAGCCCCAAGAAGGGGAAAAAAGAAGCCTAAGACACCTCGACCCCTTAAGGAGGAATTACCATCATCAAGGCATCAAAAAATACATTCAATAAGATTACCATAGAGGAGATAAAAATCACCCCACCCTGGTAGCCCAGATGTCCAAGGAGTCACCTAAACCTCCAATCCCATTGGGAATGGAAAACCCTAGCTCCGAGGCCAAAGGACCTCTGGAACCCCCAGAGTAATCTTTAGCAGGATCCACTTCTGCAACCCCGCCAACAATTAGGAACAGGACTATGAGGACTGCGTACAATCCCTCTGATGCCCCACCCAAAAGAAGAAACGAGAACCAGCCTGACGTCTAGGAATGAAAGGCCTCCTCTACCATGTTTCAGTCCTGCAAGGGGCAGAGCCTCATAAAAGTTTTGAAAACTCATGGATGATCCTCTCCACAGAAAACTTTAGTAAAGGCGAAAGCGTTATTCGAAGAGAAACCAGAGTATAACAAACTCCTCATCCGAGTGAGCAACTCACCACCCAACCAGGACATCCAGTTATACCTGCACCACGTGGATGATATAGACCTTAAGGAACAGAAAATAGTGCCGACCAGGACCAGCCTGCTACATAGGGCACTCAGAAAAATCGAAACCCCAATAGGAATCGACAAAAGGAACTATAGACATAACAATGTACTAACACCTTAACATGCAACATCCGCAGAAGTGCCCAAGCGACCACAAAATCGCTAGCATCAAATTCCAGAGAAGAAATGTATCCCAACGGAAAAATTATGACAGAGATGAACTTCTCAAAAAGAAATTAAATACATCCTAAACGGATCAAAGAAAAAGAGGGCAGCACCCGCAGGTGAACGCCCAAGAAGAATAGGCACACTAACAGGACCAGCCAATCAGAGACCCCATTCTCCCGAAGCTCAGAACTGGAATAAGATATTCAAAAAAGAAAATAAATTGGAGACGACAAGGAGATACACTTCATCCCCCCACGTCTAACCCAGCTTGCCGTCTGGAACAGAAGACCGAGGATCCCTCAACCCATTAGGATTGGGATCCTCTAGCACTGCCAAAACATGCCACAGAGGGACAAAAAGGCATGCCAGTCTATAACGAATAGCAAGACTTACCTCCTCCAAGGCAACTGACAGCCCCGACCCGAGGGTTGGGCCCCTGAAGCGTCAAGAGGAAACCGCTTCCCCAGATGGCTGATCTGACCCAGACGATCCCACACCTGACGAGCCCTGGTTAACAAAACACGGACAGTATGCTATCAACACCTCCCCCCCAGGAAGTTGTAAATGCGCCAACGCCATAGATATGGCCATGCGGAACCATGCTCTAACCTCTGGAGGAAACAAGCCGCCTTCCTGAGAAGGGGTAACGGCATTAGAGACACCTGCTTGTGTAGCTAAAGAAGGTTCTAGGGCACACGCCTCACGGGATGTGGGATCCCCAGGAACGGATGGCTCGGCGGACTCTAAGTTCCCTGTTGTGGGAGAAGAGAGCACTCTAAAGCAGCATTCGGAACTTAACTGATGGGTATGGATTACCCGGGCCATCTAATACTCTTTGCAAGAAGTAGAATCTGAATCGGAGACATACGTCTCCAAAAAATCAGAATCCTCCATAACTTGGATAGAAATTATGGATAGAAGAAACAAATAAAAACGGCATCTTACACCCCCAATGGCTAGGGCACTCACCACCTCCTGTGACCCAGACAACTAGCGAAACAGACTCTCTTCGTCGCCACGCGCTCTGGATTGAATTTCCAAAAGTGATGAATGCAGCTGTGGACTCTCCCCGTTTAAGAAGAAAATTTGAATAATTGTATGCATTATGCAAAACTATATGAATATTCTAGAATGGAATAATTGATATTGTTGCTTAAAACAAAAAAATGCTTTCAATCACAATTCTAGGCAGCTATATTTCATAAATGTGAAGTCATATTTTACTTTCACAATGATCATGTATGTTTAGCTTCTTTGAAAGTGTGCAAAACCTCCTGTGAAAAACAATTGAAATGCATAAAAAACACTATTCATTACAGTTTTTCATTTGTTATACAATTTAAAAATAAAATATACTGTATATATGCTGTATTAATCTTTGAACAATCACTCTGCTAATGCACTGAAATTGGAATTATACACAAGAGGAAGCAAAAACACCCAAATTAGCTGCTATTTTCAAACGATTCACATAATAATAATAATAATAACATAATAAAAGATTGTCCTCTTTTTCCAAGTTAAAAAAGTATTCCAGTTGTTATGTAATAAAATATCAGAATATCAGTACTGTGTATATTTACCAGTTTCGCCTCTGACTGAACAGGTTGTGGGGAAGAAGGCCCTGGAATCCCAGGAATAGTAGGCACCACGGTGACTGGTCTAACAAGCTGTAAAAGATATAAAAACATCAATTTTATTCCACTTTCTGATTTACTTCTGTTACATCAAATTTGCTTTGTTATCTTGTTGAAGGAACAGCAATACACTACTGGTAGCTGAACACATCTGGTAATTTTTGGTTCAGCACCTGAGTAGCACTTGCTGATTGGTGTCTAAATGTAGCCACCAATAAGCAATCACTACCCAGGTGTTCTGAACCAAATATGGTCTGGCTCCTAAGCTTACATTCTTGCTTTTTCAAATAAAGATACAGAGAGAACAAAGAAAAATTGATAATGGGAGTAAATTAGAAAGTTGCTTAAAATTGCATGCTCTATCTGAACCATGAAAGTTTGATTTTGACTAAACTATTCCTTTAAGCAATGAATGGTAGCTGTGTTTGCAATAATATCTGTAACATTGTTATAAATAGTGCTCAAATCATGTGCACGTTCCTAGGCCTACCTAAGTATGTATGTTCTCATGGAAAGGAGCTATGTTTCAACAAAGAAAACAAAATTTATGCTAACCAGATAAATTCCTTTCTTTCCTGGCATGAAGAGTCCACGACTTTATTAATTACTGTTGGGAATATCAACACCTGGCCACTAGGAGGAGGCAATGACACCCCAGCCAAAGGCTATAAATATCAATCCCACTTCCCCTATCCCCCCAGTCATTCGGCCGAGGGAACAAGGAAAAGCAAGAGAAACATTAGGGTATAGAGGTGCCAGAAGAAAAAATAACATGGAAGCCGCTTAAAAAATAATTAAGGGTGGGGTTGTGGACTCTCCCTGCCAGGAAAGAATGGAATTGATCTGGTAAGCATACATTTTGTTTTCTTTCCAAAGGCAGGGAGAGTCCACAACTTACTTAATTACTGTTGGGAACCAATACCCAAGCTCCAGAGAACACTGAATGAATAAAACGGGAGGGCAAAAAGAAATGCGGACCCTAATCTGAGGGCACTACAGCCTGTAACAACTTTCTCCCAAAAGCTGCCTCTGCAGAAGCAAAAACATCAAATTTATAGAACTTTGAAAACATATGTAAGGAGGACCAGGTAGACGCCTTACAAATCTGATCCTAAGAAGCTACATTCTTAAAAGCCCAAGAAAAAGAAACTGCTCTAGTGGAATGAGCCATTATCCTCTCAGGAGCCTGTTGTCCAGCCTTCTAATATGCCAAACGGATGATACTTCTCAGCCAAAAAGATAATGAAGTCGCAGTGGCCTTTTGACCCTTGCGCTTACCAGTGTATAACACAAACAAGGAAGAGGCTTGTCTGAAATCTTTAGTAGCCTGCAGATAGAATTTTAACACACGTACAACGTCCAGATTGTGGAGCAAACGTTCCTTCGAGAAAGAAGGATTAGGACAAAAGGAAGGAACAACAATCTCCTGATTGATGTTGTGATTCAAGACTACCGTAGGTAGGAAACCGAACTTTGTACATAAAACCGCCTCATACGCATGGAAAATAAGGTAAGACAGTTCATACTGCAAAGCAGAAATCTCAGAGACTCTGCGAGCTGAGGCGATAGCCAACAAAAACAAAACCTTCCAGGATAGAAGCTTAAGATCAACAGAATGCATAAGCTCAAACGGAGCCTGCTGCAAAACACGAAGAACAAGGTTGAGGCTTCAAGGAGGAGTAACATGTTTAAACACAGGCCGGATTCTAGCCAGAGCCTGAACAAAGGACTGCACGTCCGGAAGATCCGCTAATCTTTTGTGCAGTAAGACTGACAGGGCTGATATCTGACCCTTCAGCGAACTGGCGGATAAACCCTTTTCCAAACCATCTTGGAGAAAGGATAGAATTCGGGTAACCTTCACCTTGTGCCATGGAAGACTGCGTTCCTCACACCAATGAAGGTAAGTACGCCATACCTTGTGGTAAATACGGCGAGTGACCAGCTTGCGAACCTGGATTAAAGTGTCTATCACACTATCCGAAAAACCTCTCTTGGATAAGACTAAACATTCAATTTCCACGTAGTCAGTCTCAGAGAATCGAGATTATGATGTAGGAAAGGACCCTGAGTCAGAAGGTCCGCACAACAAGGCAACCTCCACTGAGGGGAGGAAGACATTCTTACTAGATCCCCAAACCAAGTCCTTTGTGGCAACGAAGGAGCTATTAGTATCACCAGAGCCTGCTCCTGCTTGATGCGAGTCACCACACGATGGAGGAAAAAAAGATACATGAGATTGAACCTCCATGGAACCGCTAATGCGTCTACCAATTCTGCTTGAGAATCCCTCGATCTCGACCCGTATCTGGGTAGCTTAGTATGGAGACGAGAAGCCATGAGGTCCATCTCGGGACCCCCCCCCCCCCCCCATCTGAGAGTTATCTCTGAGAACACCCCCGTGTAAAAGGATTGTCTGCTGAGGAAGTCCGATTCCCAGTTGTCCATTCCCGAAATGTGAATCGCGGTAAGAAGACAGTTGTGAGATTCCGTGCATTGACGAGTTTGAGACACCTCTATCATTGCTAGGGAACTTCTTGCTCCTCCCTGGTGGTTGATGTAAGCCACTGAGATGATATTGTCTGATTGGAATCTTATATACTGGGCAGAACGGAGCAGGGGCCATGTTCTTAGAGCATTGCAAATCGCCCAAAGCTCCAAGATATTGATTGGAAGAGCTGACTCTTCTTGGGACAATGTCCCCTGAGCCCCCTTGGGACCCCAGACTGCTCCCCAGCCTGAGAGGCTGGCATCCGTAGTCACAATCTCCCAGGATGGTCTCAAGAAGCACATGCATAGGGCCAGGTGATCTTGACAGAGCCGGCAAGAGAGAGAGTCTCTTGTCAGATTGTCCAGAATAATCTGTTGAAACAGGTTTGTGTAATCTCCGTTCCACTGCCTCAACATAGTTGTATAGGTGTGAGATGGAATCGAGCAAAAGGAATAATGTCCATTGAGAACACCATGAGGCCAATTACCTCCATGCACTGAGCCACCGAAAGGGTATAGCGTGGTCTAATGGGATAGACATGCTGCTACAAGCTTGGAGTGTCTATGATCTGTCAGAAAGATTTTCATGGAAACTTCCACCCGAGAGTTCAGAGAAGACACAGAAGAGACTCTGTCTGATATCTTGCTAAAGGAAAAGATGGAGCTGGAACCAAGATATCGTCCAGGTACGGGGCTACAACGATACCCTGAGACTTGGCCACAGCTAGAAGAGCTCCCAAAATCTTTGTGAAAATTCTGGGAGCAGTATCTAAGTCAAATGACAAGGCTATGAACTGGAAATGTTGGTCCAGGAATGCGAACCTCAGAAACTGAAAATGATCCTTGTGAAATTGGACATGAAGGTATGTGTCGATAGTGGTCATGAACTGCCCTTCCTGGAAGGATGGACTTGATAGTCTCTATTTTGAAAGAGGGGACCCTGAGAAATTTGTTGAGACATTTTAAGTCTAGAATAGGGCAATAAATTCCCTCCTTTTTGGGAACTACAAAGAGGTTTGAATAAAACCCCTGACCCCTTTCTGATGAGGGCACCTGGACGATTACTCCCAAGTTAAGGAGACCTCGAACGCAGTCTAAAAAGGCTGCTCTTTTCTCTGGTCTTGTAGATAACTTTGAGAGAAGAAATCTGCCACTTGTGGGACAAGATTTGAACCCTATCTTGTAACCCTGGGAGACTACGTCTAACACCCAGGGATCCTGAATGACTTGGACTGAAGCCTCTAGGAAAAAAAGACAGTCTGCCCCTACTCGATCCGGTCTGGGATCAGGGGCCGGCCTTTCAAGCAGATTTGTTATCTGTAGTCTTCTTGGCCAGTTTGGATTTGTTCCAAGACTAGTTTGGCTTACAAGTACTCTTGATTTGTTCAGGTTTGGAGGAGGACTGAGTCCGCTGAGTTTTGTCTGAGCAAAAGGAACGAAAATTAGAGGATTGGAGACCCTTAGTTCTCGCCTTGTTATACTGGGGAAGGAAAGCAATATTCCCTCTTGTAACAGTGGAGATAATGGAGTCCAGGCCTGGCCCGAACAAAATCTTCCCCTTGAATGGTAAGGAAAGAAGTCTGGTCTTAGAAACCATATCTGCTGACCAAGACTTTAACCAAAGAGCTCTATGCAACAAAACTGCAAAACCTGAAGCCTAAGCAATCAGACGGACCATTTGCATATTAGCATCACAAATAATGGAGTTGGCTATCTTGAGAGCCTGAATCCTGTCCTATATATCCTCCATGTGGGATTCAACTTCAATTAGTTTTGATAACGAATCACACCAGTAGGTAGCAGCACCTGCGACAGCTGCCACAGCGGCCGCTGGCTGAAATAGGAGACCCATATGTTGAAACATATTTCTGAGATATCCTTCCAACTTTCTGTCCATGGGATCTCTGAAAGAGGAACTATCCTCCAGAGGGATAGCAGTATGCTTGGGGAGAGTAGAAATGGCCCCGTCTACCTTAGGGATAGAGTTCCATAACTCTAAATGTGACTCAGGGGCCGGAAACAGCTTCTTAAAAGGTAGAAGCGGAAAAAGGAGTTCCAATCTTTTCCCTTCTTCTCCTCATAAACCCTATCTAATTTAGGGATAATAGGTTCTTCAGGAAGCTTAGCTTCCGGAACCTCTAGGGTAGCCAATGCCTCCTTCAAAAGAAACCGGAGGCATTCTACCTTAAACCTAAAATTTGGTTCCTCAGGAGTAGGAGATTTAATTTTAGATATCTCTGACTCCGAAAGCTCACCTTCAGATGCAACCAAGGTTAGATCATCCTCAGAAAGGGGAGGCAAACTAGCCAACTCAGACTGAAGAGAGGTGTTGACCCCCAAGTCAGTGGAACTATGCTTAACCATTTTCTTACGTTTTCCAGAGATAGGCAAAGCATTTAATGCAGCTGAAACTGTAGACTGAAGCTGTGAAGTAAAGTCTGGAGGCTAAAAAACAGAATTTATGCTTACCTGATAAATTACTTTCTCCAACGGTGTGTCCGGTCCACGGCGTCATCCTTACTTGTGGGATATTCTCTTCCCCAACAGGAAATGGCAAAGAGTCCCAGCAAAGCTGGTCACATGATCCCTCCTAGGCTCCGCCCACCCCAGTCATTCGACCGACGGACAGGAGGAAATATATATAGGAGAAACCATATGATACCGTGGTGACTGTAGTTAGAGAAAATAATTCATCAGACCTGATTAAAAAACCAGGGCGGGCCGTGGATCGGACACACCGTTGGAGAAAGTAATTTATCAGGTAAGCATAAATTCTGTTTTCTCCAACATTGGTGTGTCAGGTCCACGGCGTCATCCTTACTTGTGGGAACCAATATCAAAGCTTTAGGACACGGATGAAGGGAGGGAGCAAATCAGGTCACCTAAACGGAAGGAACCACAGCTTGCAAAACCTTTCTCCCAAAAATAGCCTCCGAAGAAGCAAAAGTATCAAATTTGTAAAATTTGGCAAAAGTGTGCAGTGAAGACCAAGTCGCTGCCTTACATATCTGGTCAACAGAAGCCTCGTTCTTGAAGGCCCATGTGGAAGCCACAGCCCTAGTGGAGTGAGCTGTGATTCTTTCGGGAGGCTGCCGTCCGGCAGTCTCATAAGCCAATCGGATAATGCTTTTAAGCCAAAAGGACAAAGAGGTAGAAGTCGCTTTTTGACCTCTCCTTTTACCAGAATAAACAACAAACAAGGAAGATGTTTGTCTGAAATCTTTAGTAGCCTCTAAATAGAATTTTAGAGCACGGACTACGTCCAAATTGTGTAACAAACGTTCCTTCTTTGAAACTGGATTCGGACACAAAGAAGGTACAACTATCTCCTGGTTAATATTTTTGTTAGAAACAACTTTCGGAAGAAAACCAGGCTTAGTACGCAAAACCACCTTATCTGCATGGAACACCAGATAGGGCGGAGAACACTGCAGAGCAGATAACTCTGAAACTCTTCTAGCAGAAGAAATTGCAACTAAAAACAAAACTTTCCAAGATAGTAACTTAATATCTATGGAATGTAAAGGTTCAAACGGAACCCCTTGAAGAACTGAAAGAACTAGATTTAGACTCCAGGGAGGAGTCAAAGGTCTGTAAACAGGCTTGATCCTAACCAGAGCCTGAACAAATGCTTGAACATCTGGCACGGCTGCCAGTCTTTTGTGAAGTAAAACAGATAAAGCAGAAATCTGTCCCTTTAGAGAACTTGCAGATAATCCTTTCTCCAAACCTTCTTGTAGAAAGGATAGAATCTTAGGAATTTTTTATCTTGTTCCATGGGAATCCTTTGGATTCACACCAACAGATATATTTTTTCCATATTTTATGGTAAATTTTTCTAGTTACAGGCTTTCTAGCCTGAATCAGAGTATCTATTACAGAATCTGAAACCCACGCTTTGATAAAATCAAGCGTTCAATCTCCAAGCCGTCAGTTGGAGGGAAACCAGATTCGGATGTTCGAATGGACCCTGAACAAGAAGGTCCTGTCTCAAAGGTAGCTTCCATGGTGGAGCCGATGACATATTCACCAGGTCTGCATACCAAGTCCTGCGTGGCCATGCAGGAGCTATCAAGATCACCGAGGCCATCTCCTGCTTGATCCTGGCTACCAGCCTGGGAATGAGAGGAAACGGTGGGAATACATAAGCTAGGTTGAAGGTCCAAGGTGCTACTAGTGCATCTACTAGAGTCGCCTTGGGATCCCTGGATCTGGACCCGTGGCAAGGAACCTTGAAGTTCTGACGAGACGCCATCAGATCCATGTCTGGAATGCCCCATAATTGAGTTATTTGGGCAAAGATTTCCGGATGGAGTTCCCACTCCCCCGGATGGAATGTCTGACGACTCAGAAAATCCGCTTCCCAATTTTCCACTCCTGGGATGTGGATCGCAGACAAGTGGCAGGAGTGATCCTCCGCCCATTGAATTATCTTGGTCACTTCTTTCATCGCCAGGGAACTCCTTGTTCCCCCCTGATGATTGATATATGCAACGGTCGTCATGTTTTCTGATTGAAACCTTATGAATTTGGCCTTTGCTAGTTGAGGCCAAGCTCTGAGAGCATTGAATATCGCTATCAGTTCCAGAATGTTTATTGGGAGAAGAGACTCTTCCCGAGACCATAGACCCTGAGCTTTCAGGGATTCCCAGACCGCGCCCCAGCCCACTAGACTGGCGTCGGTCGTGACAATGACCCACTCTGGTCTTTTGATCTACTTGAATCATCGGAGACAAGTCTGTATAATCCCCATTCCACTGTCTGAGCATGCACAGTTGTAATGGTCTTAGATGAATTCGTGCAAAAGGAACTATGTCCATTGTTGCAACCATCAATCCTATTACTTCCATGCACTGCGCTATGGAAGGACGAGGAACAGAATGAAGTACTTGACAAGAGCTTAGAAGTTTTGATTTTCTGACCTCTGTCAGAAAAATCCTCATTTCTAAGGAATCTATTATTGTTCCCAAGAAGGGAACTCTTGTTGACGGGGACAGAGAACTTTTTTCTTTGTTCACCTTCCATCCGTGAGATCTGAGAAAGGCTAGGACGATGTCCGTATGAGCCTTTGCTTTTGACAGGGACGACGCTTGAATTAGGATGTCGTCCAAGTAAGGTACTACTGCAATGCCCCTTGGTCTTAGAACCGCTAGAAGGGACCCTAGTACCTTTGTGAAAATCCTTGGAGCAGTGGCTAATCCGAATGGAAGTGCCACAAACTGGTAATGCTTGTCCAGAAAAGCGAACCTTAGGAACTGATGATGTTCCTTGTGGATAGGAATATGTAGGTACGCATCCTTTAAATCCACGGTAGTCATAAATTGACTTTCCTGGATGGTGGGTAGGATCGTTCGAATAGTTTCCATTTTGAACGATGGTACCCTGAGAAATTTGTTTAGGATCTTCAGATCCAAAATTGGTCTGAATGTTCCCTCTTTTTTGGGAACTATGAACAGATTGGAATAAAATCCCATTCCTTGTTCTCTTATTGGAACTGGATGTATCACTCCCATCTTTAACAGGTCTTCTACACAATGTAAGAATGCCTGTCTCTTTATTTGGTTTGAAGATAAGTGAGAACTGTGGAACCTTCCCCTTGGGGGGTAGTTCCTTGAATTCCAGGAGATAACCTTGAGAAACTATTTCTAGCGCCCAAGGATCCTGAACATCTCTTGCCCAAGCCTGAGCAAAGAGAGAGAGTCTGCCCCCCACTAGATCCGGTCCCGGATCGGGGGCTATCCCTTCATGCTGTTTTGGTAGCAGTGGTAGGCTTCTTGGCCTGCTTACCCTTGTTCCAGCCTTGCATTGGTTTCCAGGCTGGTTTGGGTTGTGAAGTATTACCCTATTGCTTAGAGGATGCAGAATTCGAGGCTGGTCCGTTTCTGCGAAAGGGACGAAAATTAGGCTTATTTTTAGCCTTAAAAGACCTATCCTGTGGGAGGGCGTGGCCCTTTCCCCCAGTGATGTCTGAAATAATCTCTTTCAAATCTGGTCCAAATAATGTTTTACCTTTGAAAGGAATGTTAAGCAATTTTGTCTTGGAAGACACATCCGCTGACCAAGACTTTAGCCAAAGCGCTCTGCGCGCCACGATAGCAAACCCTGAATTTTTCGCCGCTAATCTAGCTAATTGCAAAGCGGCATCTAAAACAAAAGAGTTAGCCAATTTAAGTGCTTGAACTCTGTCCATAACCTCCTCATACGAAGATTCTTTACTGAGCGACTTTTCTAGTTCCTCGAACCAGAAACATGCTGCCGTAGTGACAGGAACAATGCATGAAATTGGTTGTAGAAGGTAACCTTGCTGTACAAAAATCTTTTTAAGCAAACCCTCTAATTTTTTATCCATAGGATCTTTGAAAGCACAACTATCTTCGATAGGAATAGTAGTGCGTTTGTTTAGAGTAGAAACCGCCCCCTCGACCTTGGGGACTGTCTGCCATAAGTCCTTTCTGGGGTCGACTATAGGAAATAATTTCTTAAATATAGGGGGGGGGGGAACAAAAGGTATGCCGGGCTTTTCCCACTCTTTATTTACTATGTCCGCCACCCGCTTGGGTATAGGAAAAGCGTCGGGGGGCACCGGAACCTCTAGGAACTTGTCCATCTTACATAATTTCTCTGGAATGACCAAATTGTCACAATCATCCAGAGTAGATAACACCTCCTTAAGCAGTGCGCGGAGATGTTCTAATTTAAATTTAAATGTCACAACATCAGGTTCAGCTTGATGAGAAATTTTTCCTGAATCTGAGATTTCTCCATCAGACAAAACCTCCCTCATGGCCCCTTGAGATTGGTGTGAGGGTATGTCAGAACAGTTATCATCAGCGCCCTCCTGCTCTTCAGTGTTTAAAACAGAGCAATCGCGCTTTCTCTGATAAGTAGGCATTTTGGATAAAAGATTTGCTATGGAGTTATCCATTACAGCCGTTAATTGTTGCATGGTAATAAGTATTGGCGCACTAGATGTACTAGGGGCCTCCTGTGTGGGCAAAACTGGTGTAGACACAGTAGGGGATGATGTAGTATCATGTTTACTCCCCTCATTTGAGGAATCATCTTGGGGAATATCATTATCTGTGGCATTACTGTCCTTACTTTGTTTGGACACTATGGCACAATTATCACATAAATTTAAATGGGGAGACACATTGGCTTTCATACATATAGAACATAGCTTATCTGATGGTACAGACATGTTAAACAGGCTTAAACTTGTCAACAAAGCACAAAAAAACGTATTAAAATAAAACCGTTACTGTCTCTTTAAATTTCAAACTGAAAACACTTTATTACTGAATATGTGAAAAAGTAGGAAGGAATTGTTAAAAAATTACCACAGTGTCTTAAAGCATTAAAAGTATTGCACACCAAATTTCAGAGCTTTAACCCTTAAAATAACAGAACCGGAGCCGTTTTCAAATTTAACCCCTATACAGTCCCAGCTATATGCTTTGCTGAGACCCAACCAAGCCCAGAGGGGAATAAGATACCAAATGACGCCTTCTAGAAGCTTTTTTAGTGATTCTTAGATCCTCACACATGCATCTGCATGCCTTGCTCTCCAAAAACAACTGCGCAGTAATGGCGCGAAAATGAGGCTCAGTCTATAACTAGAAAGGCCCCCAGACTTAAAAAGGTGTCCAACACAGTGCCTGCCGTTTTTTTAAACGTTCCCCAAGATTATAATGCCAATTATTAGCTAGAATCTGCATAATATGCCCCAATAAAGCAATCGTTTTAGCCCATAACAATGTCTACCAGTTTTTAGCCCTTTTTTAAGCCCTTTATTCTTTTATGTTTGACTAAGAAAATGGCTTACCGGTCCCCATGAGGGGAAATGACAGCCTTCCAGCATTACATGGTCTTGTTAGAAATATGGCTAGTCATACCTTAAGCAGAAAAGTCTGCTAACTGTTTCCCCCAACTGAAGTTACTTCATCTCAACAGTCCTGTGTGGAAACAGCAATCGATTTTAGTTACTGTCTGCTAAAATCATCTTCCTCTTACAAACAGAAATCTTCATCCTTTTCTGTTTCAGAGTAAATAGTACATACCAGCACTATTTTAAAATAATAAACACTTGATAGAAGAATAAAAACTACATTTAAACACCAAAAAACCCTTAACCATCTCCGTGGAGATGTTGCCTGTGCAACGGCAAAGAGAATGACTGGGGTGGGCGGAGCCTAGGAGGGATCATGTGACCAGCTTTGCTGGGACTCTTTGCCATTTCCTGTTGGGGAAGAGAATATCCCACAAGTAAGGATGACGCCGTGGACCGGACACACCAATGTTGGAGAAATTACCTCCATCCGGAGATAAAGGTGCGCGTGGGGCACTGCCTGTGTCATAGGGTTAAAAGAGTCCTTAGAGGTAGAAGGCTCAGAGCGCATAAAAGTACCAGGGGATAAGCCAGATTTAAAACCCTTCTTGGTCTTTAACACAGAAAATAAGCAGACAGACAGACACAGAATTTTGCAAGCGGGCAAACCATAGTCTCCTCACAATATAAACATGCATTTGTTAAGGTGATCGCTGGAATAGAACCCTATGAGGGGTTAATATCAGAATCCTCCATAGTGGGTATAAGGTCCCAAAATAGTAGCAACGAAAAATAAATGTAAAACTTGCGTGGCACCTTTACCCTCAGCCTTGGCTGAGGCACTCACCACCTCCTGGCTAGACAAGCGTGACCGGAATGAAGTCAAGATCTCTCCCAATGCCTGCAGTGAACTCTTTGTGCTGATCGCTACGCAGGAACAAACTTCGACCAGTCTGAGATAGAAACTGTGCCCTAGTCACATGGTGCACATCTGGAGACCGCCCCCCGCTAATAGAGAAACCGCAAAAATAAATAGATTCTCAGAGTCCCCCTGGTTGGCAAGGAGCTAAGCAGCAACACAAATGGCCCCAACTGCTCAATAAAATAACTTCTTCATTACAAAAGGTATTAAATGTCCCCATATCCTGAAGATAATAAAAGTATCACACTGTGAACTATGTATTTCAATGTCCCCATACCCTCAGGGAATTTGCAGCCCTACTAGGCATAATCCCTCAAAGTAATATAATGGACTTAACCTCCAGGATCAAAACTGTGAAGGTCTGACAGTCTCACCAAACACTTCTGACAGGGACCTGAAGATAAGGAGAAAACAATGTAAAACGATAACACCGATTTCCCAGGAGGTGATCGCTTTAAGTCTAGATAGTGGTCAGAGATCGTTCCCTGCGACATCTAGAGCCAGCGTTCACCACAACTCTCACTGAGAGGATTACATGGTTACTTACACACCACAGTCCACACTTGAAGGGAACATACCCATTAATGGACTAAAAAATGTATTCTAACACTTCTCTGCCATCCTCCTATAGTGACTAAGGTAAAGAATGACTGGGGGGATAGGAGAAGTGGGAGGAATATTTATAGCCTTTGGCTGGGGTGTCTTTGCCTCCTCCTGGTGGCCAGGTGTTGATATTCCCAACAGTAATGCATGAAGTTGTGGACTCTCCCTACCTTTGGAAAGAAAAGAGTACAGAAGTAATTAGAAAGTCTTTAAAAGTGTGCACTGTAGCTGAATAATAAATGTACAGTTTCTATATTCATGACCCTTTAAACGAAAGGCAGTGCTTCTGGTTTACTAAACTATTCAGGTAAAAATCAGTTGGTAAAGTATATGTAAGTAATAAAAATGCATAGGTTTATCACAAGTGAAGATACATCATCCCAGATCGTGGCAGACACAAACAGGAGCCATTATAAATAACTCATTTCTTATAATGGTGGGATGTTAGTAATGTGAGTCCATGCTAAGAACATCGTCCTTAAGTTTGCAAGCACTAATAACACATTTTAAGAACTCATTTCTACTGGACATAAATGACAAGCTTTAAAGTTTATTGATAGCAGCTGCCAAAATCAAAAACATAATTTATGTAAGAACTTACCTGATAAATTCATTTCTTTCATATTAGCAAGAGTCCATGAGCTAGTGACGTATGGGATATACATTCCTACCAGGAGGGACAAAGTTTCCCAAACCTCAAAATGCCTATAAATACACCCCTCACCACACCCACAATTCAGTTTAACGAATAGCCAAGAAGTGGGGTGATAAAAAAGTGCGAAAGCATATAAAATAAGGAATTGGAATAATTGTGCTTTATACAAAAATCATAACCACCACAAAAAAAGGGCGGGCCTCATGGACTCTTGCTAATATGAAAGAAATGAATTTATCAGGTAAGTTCTTACATAAATTATGTTTTCTTTCATGTAATTAGCAAGAGTCCATGAGCTAGTGACGTATGGGATAATGACTACCCAAGATGTGGATCTTTCCACACAAGAGTCACTAGAGAGGGAGGGATAAAATAAAGACAGCCAATTCCTGCTGAAAATAATCCACACCCAAAATAAAGTTTAATGAAAAACATAAGCAGAAGATTCAGACTGAAACCGCTGCCTGAAGTACTTTTCTACCAAAAACTGCTTCAGAAGAAGAAAATACATCAAAATGGTAGAATTTAGTAAAAGTATGCAAAGAGGACCAAGTTGCTGCTTTGCAAATCTGATCAACCGAAGCTTCATTCCTAAACGCCCAGGAAGTAGAAACTGACCTGGTAGAATGAGCTGTAATCCTCTGAGGCGGAGTTTTACCCGACTCAACATAGGCAAGATGAATTAAAGATTTCAACCAAGATGCCAAAGAAATGGCAGAAGCTTTCTGGCCTTTTCTAGAACCGGAAAAGATAACAAATAGACTAGAAGTCTTTCGGAAAGACTTAGTAGCTTCAACATAATATTTCAAAGCTCAAACAACATCCAAAGAATGCAATGATTTCTCCTTAGAATTCTTAGGATTAGGACATAATGAAGGAACCACAATTTCTCTACTAATGTTGTTGGAATTCACAACTTTAGGTAAAAATTCAAAAGAAGTTCGCAACACCGCCTTATCCTGATGAAAAATCAGAAAAGGAGACTCACAAGAAAGAGCAGATAATTCAGAAACTCTTCTGGCAGAAGAGATGGCCAAAAGGAACAACACTTTCCAAGAAAGTAATTTAATGTCCAATGAATGCATAGGTTCAAAGGGAGGAGCTTGAAGAGCTCCCAGAACCAAATTCAAACTCCAAGGAGGAGAAATTGACTTAATGAAAGTTTTTATAGGAACCAAACTTGTACAAAACAATGAATATCAGGAAGAATAGCAATCTTTCTGTGAAAAAGAACAGAAAGAGCAGAGATTTGTCCCTTCAAGGAACTTGCAGACAAACCCTTATCTAAACCATCCTGAAGAAACTGTAAAATTCTCGGTATTCTAAAAGAATGCCAAGAAAAATGATGAGAAAGACACCAGGAAATATAAGTCTTCCAGACTCTATAATATATCTCTCTAGATACAGATTTACGAGCCTGTAACATAGTATTAATCACAGAGTCAGAGAAACCTCTTTGACCAAGAATCAAGCGTTCAATCTCCATACCTTTAAATTTAAGGATTTCAGATCCTGATGGAAAAAAGGACCTTGTGACAGAAGGTCTGGTCTTAACGGAAGAGTCCACGGTTGGCAAGAGGCCATCCGGACAAGATCCGCATACCAAAACCTGTGAGGCCATGCCGGAGCTACCAGCAGAACAAACGAGCATTCCTTCAGAATCTTGGAGATTACTCTTGGAAGAAGAACTAGAGGCGGAAAGATATAGGCAGGATGATACTTCCAAGGAAGTGATAATGCATCCACTGCCTCCGCCTGAGGATCCCGGGATCTGGACAGATATCTGGGAAGTTTCTTGTTTAGATGAGACGCCATCAGATCTATTTCTGGAAGTTCCCACATTTCAACAATCTGAAGAAATACCTCTGGGTGAAGAGACCATTCGCCCGGATGCAACGTTTGGCGACTGAGATAATCCGCTTCCCAATTGTCTATACCTGGGATATGAACCGCAGAGATTAGACAGGAGCTGGATTCCGCCCAAACCAAAATTTGAGATACTTCTTTCATAGCCAGAGGACTGTGAGTCCCTCCTTGATGATCGATGTATGCCACAGTTGTGACATTGTCTGTCTGAAAACAAATGAACGATTCTCTCTTCAGAAGAGGCCAAAACTGAAGAGCTCTGAAAATTGCACGGAGTTCCAAAATATTGATCGGTAATCTCACCTCCTGAGATTCCCAAACTCCTTGTGCCGTCAGAGATTCCCACACAGCTCCCCAACCTGTGAGACTTGCATCTGTTGAAATTACAGTCCAGGTCGGAAGCACAAAAGAAGCCCCCTGAATTAAACGATGGTGATCTGTCCACCACGTTAGAGAGTGTCGAACAATCGGTTTTAAAGATATTAATTGAGATATCTTTGTGTAATCCTTGCACCATTGATTCAGCATACAGAGCTGAAGAGGTCGCATGTGAAAACGAGCAAAGGGGATCGCGTCCGATGCAGCAGTCATAAGACCTAGAATTTCCATGCATAAGGCTACCGAAGGGAATGATTGTGACTGAAGGTTTTCGACAAGCTGAAATCAATTTTAGACGTCTCTTGTCTGTTAAAGACAGAGTCATGAACACTGAATCTATCTGGAAACCCAGAAAGGTTACCCTTGTCTGAGGAATCAATGAACTTTTTGGTAAATTGATCCTCCAACCATGATCTTGAAGAAACAACACAAGTCGATTCGTATGAGATTCTGCTAAATGTAAAGACTGAGCAAGTACCAAGATATCGTCCAAATAAGGAAATACCACAATACCCTGTTCTCTGATTACAGACAGAAGGGCACCGAGAACCTTTGTAAAAATTCTTGGAGCTGTAGCTAGGCCAAACGGCAGAGCCACAAACTGGTAATGCTTGTCCAGAAAAGAGAATCTCAGGAACTGATAATGATCTGGATGAATCGGAATATGCAGATATGCATCCTGTAAATCTATTGTGGACATATAATGCCCTTGCTG
Source organism: Bombina bombina (assembly GCF_027579735.1). Taxonomy (NCBI): domain Eukaryota; kingdom Metazoa; phylum Chordata; class Amphibia; order Anura; family Bombinatoridae; genus Bombina; species Bombina bombina. Next base: position 462,882,065 of record NC_069499.1, read on the forward strand.
AACAAAAGGCAAGATAGTCCTTACAGTTACCATCTTGAACGTTGGTATCCTTACATAACGATTCAATATTTTTAGATCCAGAACTGGTCTGAAGGAATTCTCCTTCTTTGGTACAATGAAGAGATTTGAATAAAACCCCATCCCCTGTTCCGTAACTGGAACTGGCATAATTACTCCAGCCAACTCTAGATCTGAAACACAATTCAGAAATGCTTGAGCTTTCACTGCATTTACTGGGACACGGGAAAGAAAAAATCTCTTTGCAGGAGGTCTCATCTTGAAACCAATTCTGTACCCTTCTGAAACAATGTTCTGAATCCAAAGATTGTGAACAGAATTGATCCAAATTTCTTTGAAAAAACGTAACCTGCCCCCTACCAGCTGAGCTGGAATGAGGGCCGCACCTTCATGAGGACTTAGAAGCAGGCTTTGCCTTTCTAGCAGGCTTGGATTTATTCCAGACTGGAGATGGTTTCCAAACTGAAACTGCTCCTGAGGATGAAGGATTAGGCTTTTGTTCTTTGTTGAAACGAAAGGAACGAAAACGATTATTAGCCCTGTTTTTACCTTTAGATTTTTTATCCTGTGGTAAAAAAGTTCCTTTCCCACCAGTAACAGTTGAGATAATAGAATCCAACTGAGAACCAAATAATTTGTTACCCTGGAAAGAAATGGAAAGTAGAGTTGATTTAGAAGCCATATCAGCATTCCAAGTCTTAAGCCATAAAGCTCTTCTAGCTAAAATAGCTAGAGACATAAACCTGACATCAACTCTGATAATATCAAAAATGGCATCACAGATAAAATTATTAGCATGCTGAAGAAGAATAATAATATCATGAGAATCATGATCTGTTACTTGTTGCGCTAAAGTTTCCAACCAAAAAGTTGAAGCTGCAGCAACATCAGCCAATGATATAGCAGGTCTAAGAAGATTACCTGAACACAGATAAGCTTTTCTTAGAAAGGATTCAATTTTCCTATCCAAAGGATCCTTAAACGAAGTACCATCTGACGTAGGGAATAGTAGTACGTTTAGCAAGGGTAAAAATAGCCCCATCAACTTTAGGGATTTTGTCCCAAAATTCTAATCTGTCAGACGGCACAGGATATAATTGCTTAAAACGTTTAGAAGGAGTAAATGAATTACCCAATTTATCCCATTCTTTGGAAATTACTGCAGAAATAGCATTAGGAACAGGAAAAACTTCTGGAATAACTACAGGAGATTTAAATACCTTATCCAAACGTTTAGAATTAGTATCAAGAGGACCAGAATCCTCTATTTCTAAAGCAATTAGTACTTCTTTAAGTAAAGAACGAATAAATTCCATTTTAAATAAACATGAAGATTTATCAGCATCAATCTCTGAGACAGAATCCTCTGAACCAGAAGAGTCATCAGAATCAGAATGATGATGTTCATTTAAAAATTCATCTGTAGGGAGAGAAGTTTTAAAAGATTTTTTTACGTTTACTAGAAGGAGAAATAACAGACATAGCCTTCTTTATGGATTCAGAAACAAAATCTCTTATGTTATCAGGAACATTCTGCACCTTAGATGTTGAAGGAACTGCAACAGACAATGGTACTTTACTAAAGGAAATATTATCTGCATTAACAAGTTTGTCATGACAATTAATACAAACAACAGCCGGAGAAATAGCTACCAAAAGTTTACAGCAGATACACTTAGCTTTGGTAGATCCAGCACTAGACAGCGATTTTCCTGTAGTATCTTCTGACTCAGATGCAACGTGAGACATCTTGCAATATGTAAGAGAAAAAACAACATATAAAGCAAAATTGATCAAATTCCTTAAATGACAGTTTCAGGAATGGGAAAAAATGCCAAAGAACAAGCTTCTAGCAACCAGAAGCAATGAAAAATGAGACTTAAATAATGTGAAGACAAAAGCGACGCCCATATTTTTTTAGCGCCAAATAAAACGCCCACATTATTTGGCGCCTAAATGTTTTTGGCGCCAAAATGACGCCACATCCGGAACGCCGACACTTTTGGCGCAAAATAACGTCAAAAAATGACGCAACTTCGGCGACACGTATGACGCCGGAAACGGAAAAGATTTTTTGCGCCAAAAAAGTCTGCGCCAAAAATGACGCAATAAAATAAAGCATTTTCAGCCCCCGCGAGCCTAACAGCCCACAGGGAAAAAGAGTCAAATTTTTGAAGGTAAGAAAAAATGTTTAAATCAAATGCATTATCCCAAATATGAAACTGACTGTCTGAAAAATAAGGAATGTTGAACATTCTGAGTCAAGGCAAATAAATGTTGTAATACATATATTTAGAACTTTATAAACAAAGTGCCCAACCATAGCTTAGAGTGTCACAGAAAATAAGATTTACTTACCCCAGGACACTCATCTACATGTTTTGTAGAAAGCCAAACCAGTACTGAAACGAGAATCAGCAGAGGTAATGGTATATATAAGAGTATATCGTCGATCTGAAAAGGGGAGGTAAGAGATGAATCTCTACGACCGATAACAGAGAACCTATGAAACAGACCCCGTAGAAGGAGATCACTGCATTCAAATAGGCAATACTCTCCTCACATCCCTCTGACATTTACTGCACGCTGAGAGGAAAACCGGGCTCCAACTTGCTGCGGAGCGCATATCAACGTAGAATCTAGCACAAACTTACTTCACCACCTCCATCGGAGGCAAAGTTTGTAAAACTGAATTGTGGGTGTGGTGAGGGGTGTATTTATAGGCATTTTGAGGTTTGGGAAACTTTGCCCCTCCTGGTAGGAATGTATATCCCATACGTCACTAGCTCATGGACTCTTGCTAATTACATGAAAGAAACATATTTTGGAGTATATAAGTAAACATACATCTCTTTATTCTAAGGGGGTGATCTCAAACCCCTAGGCCCACACTGCCCAGTACCGCTAATGGCACTATCCCCATTTACCATGACCTCCGCCAACCTATTATTGGCTCCTTCTGGATTAACAGTAAGCACTTCAGTATTTAAACCTACACCAACTAGGCATGTTCCCAAGGCAGCAGGATTTATTCAAGGCAGAATGTTCTTAAGGGTTTGTTTTAACGCATGATGCCATTCCATTGTTATTCTCTCTAAATGTTTTATTTATTAATATTTTTTTTTTCATATATCATTTTTATTAGCGTTGGGTAGGGCAATACAAATACAATCAAATCATAGTAAAGCATAGATATGCGAACAACAAAGAACAATACAGTTATGTGATATAGTTAATGTCGACATCCTGTACATTCAATACAGTGATTTTGCAATATGAATTTTTAGGATGCATTGTCATATACCGGCATATGCCCCTAATAACCCCAACCTATCCATTTCCCATTTTCTTAGTAGTCCTACTTACTACCTATCTATATTAACCTAAACAATAAAACTCAACAAGTCTCAATAAATAACTGCAGATACTAACGTGAAGTTAGCCCTCAGAAGGCCCGGCGGTGGTGGAAGAAAAAAAAAAAAAAAAGGGGGGGGGGGGGAGAAGAAGAGTACAATGGGGAGTACAGGAGGGGGAAGTAGAGAGGAGGGAGGGGAAAAGAGTTCTATCCCAGGTTCATCGGTTCAGTAAGTAAGTGCTCCCACTCACCCCTCAGCCCTCCCTCCAAGAAGGCAGCTGAGTCTTTAAATGGCATCAGTATTTGTCTTTGTACCTCTAGTTCAAAGGGGAGTATAAGCCTGCGCCACTTACGCAAGAAATGACCCAGCCTATTTTGAACATCCATCCTGACATCCACCTGCTCAATGAATATCTGTGTTCTGAGTAGGTTCTTAAAGCCTTGAAAAGAGGGACCTCTCCTCCCCGTCCATTTATTTAGAATACATTTTCTAGCTAACAATATTATCAAACTCAGCACTGCATCTTGTCGTTTGTGTTGTGATTCCCAGTGTAAGAAAATGACAGTTTCCGGTAGGATTGTGAGTCTTATCTGCAGAGCTTGATTAATCCAGTATTGTATTTTACCCCAATATTGCCTGATTGTTGGGCATTCCCAAATATAGTGTAAAAGGGTAGGGGCTTCCATTGAGCACTTTGCACACACGTTAGGGTGCATTGGCACCCATTTAGCCAGATGTCTCGGAGTGAGGTACGCTCTGTGAAGAAAGCGAACCTTAGTTTCCCTGAACCCGGCCGACAAAGTGGCTAACTTAGTTCTCTACAGCCCTGTTCGAATATCCTCCCACGAAACTTCACTAACTCCCTCTCTGGACCAACCCGTCCGAAGCTTTTCCCGCACTCTCTCCGAATGTTTATGTATGAGTGATTGGTAAATTTCGGATAGAGAGATTATTTATTAATTTTATTGAGAATAAATTACGGTTTGTCTAGTGCAGGGGTCAGCAACCTTGGCTCTCCTGATGTTTTGGAACTACGTTTTCCATGATGCTCAGACAGCCTAAATAATGTCTTAGCAACATGGGAAATGTAGTTCCAAAACATCTGGAGAGCTAAGGTTGCTGACTACATTAACAACTGCAGCTAGTGTACTTCCACCAATACAGAGTAGATATGGGAGTAAATCACAGGAACGTACATTTGGAATTCACCTGAGGTTACTCAAGAGTTTTCTTTAGGTTAAGCAGTGAACTGTGAATACAAACACTATTCTTTTTGCAACCTGTCAGAAATGGCTACAACACATTGTCTCTGGTACATTGCAGGCACTTCCTTACCAAATTACAATTATAAATGAGAACTATTTACAGTAATTAGAAAAAAGAACTCCAGGCACTTTGTTTAACAGATCTGCCAAACAAGCTAAAGGTGAATAACAAAATTATACACAAGTGCCCCATTTAAAAAAAATAAATGAATAAAATAAAGTGTATGTGCAACCAACCTAAAATATACCTAACTTAGGAATAGTGTTTCTACATGTTGTCAACACTGGCATAGCAAATTAAACAAAAGAAAAAAATATAGATTACAATTTATTTAATAGATTTCAGCATAAAATCCCATACACATGGAAAATCACCAATTACTGGTACCTGGTTCAGTGATTTATCATATTATCAAATTCTGAAGTCCATCAGGTAGACAAACACTGTAAGATCAGCACCTTATCTTCACTCTCTGCATTTAAAAAGCTGCGCATGAGCAGGCCTGCAGCCACATATTAAAGTGCTTCTTTTGCCTCTCTGCCATCTCAGAGGTGGCGAGATCAATCACCCCAACACTTGCTCATTTAGGGTGATTGACATGCCCTGCTCTTGGGCAACTGGTTGCCTAGGAGCAGGGGGTGGCATTGCACAAAACACCTTTTGTGCAATGTTACATTTTCCCATAATATGCAGCGGTTGTAGGCAGACAAGTTCACTACTTGTGAACCTTTCCACCTGCAATGATGCTAAATTTTGCCCTTAGTCTTCCTTTATTTGTAAATTCCACAGCACCTATGTGGGACATAGTACACTGAAGTCAGATATGTGACAAAAATGTAATGCCACCTCACATTAAAACCCCAATGAGTTAAAGGACCATCAAATACTGTAGAATTGCACAATCCACAAACACATGATAAATAGACAATGAGAATAATCTGAATTTCAAATTATCAGTAGATTTTTATTTTATTATTTTTTTTTAGAAATGTTGTTTCTATTTTCCTTCTGACTATATAATATACAGACTCATATACATATACACTGTGAACTCTTGCACATGCTCAGTAGGAGCTGGAGCCGAAGAAAAAGCGCTTATAATTTAATTATAATTATTTAATTTATATATAATTATTTAATTTGCTTCATTTTTATGTTATCCTTCGCTGAAAGGTTTATCTAGGTAAGCTCAGGAGCAACAAAGAACCTAGGTTTTAGCTGCTGATTGGTGGCTGCATTGTCATTGGGTAACTCTCATATGTTCCATTAGAAACCAGTGGTGCATTGCTGCTTCTTCAACAAATGATACCAAGAGAATGATGCAAAGTTGATAACAGAAGTAAACTGGAAAGTTGTTTAAAATGTTAGGTTCTACCTAAATTATGAAAGAAAATTTGTTTGTTTTTTATGTCCCTTTAACGAAGAAGACCAGAATTTGTGAACCAGAAGCGTTAACGTGGAACTCAAGTGATAATCATTTTAGTAACATAATAAATAATTTGATGATTACACATAAGAAATGCTATCATTTTTAAAGCAATTATTTAATAATATTCTATATCCATAAATGTCAGTTATAAATACTGTGTGACTAGCGCTGCTGACTGGATCAGTGGCAGTTTCCATTTAGGACCAGCAGGGATATGTGGGTGCCGAGCAGGACTTTAAGTATGTGTTTAATCCCTTGCGGGGGTTAAGCACATGGCATTACAGCGTCACTAGTGTTAAAATTACATGCTCTAATGGACAAGAGCGTTTAATTTTAACACTATAATGGCCCTTTAACCAAATAAAATGCAGTAAATCTAGGTAAACAGTCTGCTGTGTTGTAGTCCTCTCTGACAACCATGCAATAATCAAACAATGTCATCAAAAAGGAAGCTATACTTTCTAACTCTTTTGTAAAAAAAAAAGAAAAGAAAAGAAAAAAACAATAGGAAAAAAATGCATGACAGACACAAGGCAAATGGCAAACACAAATGAATGAAGACTGTACTCATTTACACAATTATATCACTAGGAGAGATGGAGAATTCAAACATATGAACTTACTGGCACTGAAGCAGGTATATGTATATTGGAATTTGTGATTGAGGCAGGAATAGCAACAGGCATGGTTTGTCCATTAGGTAGATGTAATAATAGAGGATAAGGAGCTGGAACTGGTCTGAGGATAGGAAAAAAGCAGGGATGATTAACCTTCAAACAACACATCCTGTGATTATAGAAAATAGACAATTGAAGATACACGTTGTCTGTAAAGTCTTCCTGAGTTATAATGCACTGGCTTTATCTTTGTAAACACACAACACCACTATAATTCATCTCAAACATACTGTACATTGCTATCTAGGTTTTCTATAAATTATTTAAGAGCTGGGCATTCATATCTACTATTTTGAAATAAACCATGTGATGTAGCTATCCAAAACAAATACAGCAGACCACTGTGTCATATATAGTTTGGTATTACTTTGTATTGCAAGTTTTCTACATAGCAGTCAATCTTTCTTTATATTCAGGGTGATAGCACTAAACAAGAGTATATTAGCAAACAATATTAATTTAATGCTATGCTGTAATCTTATTTGTATTTAGATAATTAATTTAAAGAGATATTAAACAGTGTGTTTTGCTATTATAGCCAAAAAACATTGCATCCTGTAATATGTTAGAGCATGTAATTTTCCGACTATCAACCCTGCTACACTGTGCATTTAACTCCCTAAAAGAGGTTAAACACACAGTAGAAGATCCACTAGGGACCCGCGGTGCACTGCTGGTCCCAAGAGGAACCCGCGGCTGATCCAATTAGCGGCGCTAGACGCACAACAGAGTTGAGCATCACCTCATGAAGAAAAAAAATTGTTTTGCTGAGGGCGGGTTATTTTAGTATAATGATCATTTAAATAAAAGGTGCATTTTATCGTATAATCACTTAAACTCATGAATTAAGGTCCATTTTTTTATTACATAGATACAGCTTAGCATTAAAAAAAAAACCTTATGTTTACCATTACTTTAAAATATGCCAACTTTAAAGACAGTTGCTTAAAATATGCCACTTTAAAGATAGAATATTATAGACTCCTAACACAAGTAAGCCATCTAGACATAAGCGTTAAATCTAAATTAACAGAACCCAGCAATCACATGCGCCTAATTGCTAATTAATAAATAAGGACACAAGAAGACGAAGCAATAAGATCAGACAGCGCAGATTCACACTATCTTATCACTGACAAAGGAGAAATTAACAGCAGGAACAGAGTATGTCAGGAAAAGAGGCAGACAGCAGATTAACAAGCATGAAAATGAGCAGGTGTGTCTTAGAGGCATTTATATATTAACGAGACACAAAACACTGCAAGATTGTTACTTTTTAGCTCATTTATAACTGGCCTCAGCAGAGCTTTTAAACTTAGGTACAACTATGTTCCACTATGGTGGTTCCCTTTACATTTTATAGAGACTGAAACTTTATAGTTATTGCTTTAATAATGAAACAATAAACATAATTTAAATAAATGCAACTTTATAATATTTTTGTACACACACAATATATATACTGTATATATATATATATATATATATATATATATATATATATATATATATATACACACAGTATATATATAATTCCAGGCAGAGTATGGCACTCACAAATCTTTGACCGGGTGCTGCAGCAGGCAATGCATACAAAACAAAAAGAAGCAGGCACTCACCGGTATTTAAATAAAGGATATCTTTTAATCCCACATGGTGTGAGGTTTCAGAGTATTATCTCCTTCCTCAGACACACATATATATATATATATATATATATATATATATATATATATATATATATATATATATACACACAATATATATATATATATATATATCAGTATTCTCCAAAGAAAAAATATTATTCTATCTAAAGCACAAACTAATTGCATAACTTAACATACATACATATTATATTAGACATGTGTATTCAGCAGTTTTGTTCACTGCTGAATGCGAAAGGCAGTAGCCACTTATGGCGTTCAGCACTTTCTTGGAAGAGGATTTCTCCTTGTGGAAGTAAAACACACTGAGATGTGGATTCACAAGAAGAAATCTGGCTCCAAAAAGAGCCGACTGTCATGAATGGCTGCCGTCTTGCGCGTTTGGCAGTGAATATATATATTTGTATGGAACACAGAAGGAGCATGAACTGGATACAAAGAACGCCAGTTCAAGCAGAGAGGTGAGTTTAGCATCAAACTAAATTAAAATCTTTTTTAAGGTTTCAAATTCGTTAAAGCTATATAAAGGTTTTTAAATGAATAATTTTAGACTTGTAGAACACAAACCTTTAAAACCTGATGCACCTCCAAACTAAATCCAAATGATCAAAAATTACTTTTGTATCCCGCCTGTAAGTCACAATCCTCTCTGCCTAACTCTTCCATGTTTGCTTTTTAATCTTAGCTGTGTACTTGCAAGAGAGTCCCTGGCTTTCTCTGTGTGTGGTGTTGATTAATTTGTTTTGTCATTTTCCCTATGGGCTTTGCACCCAGGCTTGTCTGGGGTTAACTGCTTGGGGCTATTTTATCCCGCCTGTAAGTCACAATCTTCTCTGCCTATGTCTTTGGTTTCTTTGGGGGTTTTTTGTTCTAAAATGCAAAAACATAGTCTATATTTATTTAAAACAACAAACATTACCTTTCTGATTACAGTACAGTACTATCTTTATGAGGGTACTTTGTAAAAAGGAAATTTATGCTTACCTGATAAATTGATTTCTTATACGATACGACGAGTCCACGGATTTCATCCTTACTTGTGGGATATTAACCTCCTGCTGACAAGAAGTGGCAAAGAGCACCACAGCAGAGCTGTATATATAGCTCCTCCCTTCCCTCCACCTCCAGTCATTCGACCGAAGTTAGGAAGAGAAATGAAAAGCCAAAGGTGCAGATGTGACTGAAGTTTAACTAAAAATAAAAAATATATATACCTGTCTTAAAAATAACAGGGTGGGCCGTGGACTCGTCGTATCGTAGAAGAAATCAATTTATCAGGTAAGCATAAATTTCCTTTTCTTCTACAAGATACGACAAGTCAACGGATTTCATCCTTACTTGTGGGATAAAATACCAAAGCTACAGGACACGGATGAAAGGGAGAGACAAGACAGGGACCTAAACGGAAGGCACCACTGCTTGAAGAACCTATCTCCCAAAACCAGCCTCAGAAGAAGCAAAAGTATCAAATTTGGAAAAAGTGTGAAGAGACGACCAAGTTGCAGCCTTGCAAATCTGTTCAACAGAAGCATCATTTTTAAATGCCCATGAGGAAGCCACAGCCCTAGTGGAATGAGCCGTAATTCGTTCAGGAGGCTGCTGTCCAGCAGTCTCATATGCCAGATGGATGATACTCTTCAGCCAAAAAGAAAGAGAGGTAGCCGTAGCTTTCTGGCCCCTACGCTTTCCAGAAAAAACAACAAATAATGAAAATGATTGACGAAAATCCTTAGTCACCTGCAAGTAAAACTTCAGGGCACGGACCACATCCAAGTTATGCAACAGACGCTCCTTCTTAGAAGAAGGGTTAGGACATAAAGGAACAACAATTTCCTGATTAATATTCTTATTTGAAACAACCTTAGGAAGGAAACCAGGTTTGGTATGTAAAACCACCTTATCAGAATGAAAGATAAGATAAGGTGAATCACATTGTAACGCTGAAAGCTCCGAAACTCTACGAGCAGAAGAAATAGCAACCAAAAATAAAACTTTCTAAGATAACAACTTAATATCTATGGAATGCATGGGTTAAAACGGAACCCCTTGAAGAACATTAAGAACTAAATTCAAACTCCAGGGTGGAGCAATTGGTCTAAACATAGGCTTTATTCTGGTTAGAGCCTGACAAAAAGACTGAACACCTGGAACATCTGCCAAACGTTTGTGTAGTAAAATTGACAAAGCAGAGATTTGTCCCTTTAAGGAACTCGCTGACAACCCTTTCTCCAAACTCTCTTGGAGAAAAGACAGAATCCTAGGAATCCTAACTCTACTCCATGAGTAGCCTTTGGATTCACACCAAAAAAGATATTTATGCCATATCTTATGATATATCTTTCTAGTGACAGGCTTACGTGCCTGAATCTAAGTATCAATGACCGAATCAGAGAACCCCCGCTTAGATAAAATCAAGCATTCCATCTCCAAGCAGTCAGTTGCAGAGACACTAGATTTGGGTGTTGGAAGGGTCCCTGAACTAGAAGGTCCTGCCTCAATGGAAGCTTCCACGGCGGCAGAGAGGACATGTCCACTAGATCGGCATACCAAGTCCTGCGAGGCCACGCAGGTGCGATTAGAATTACCGAAGCCCTCTCCTGTTTGATTTGAGCAATCACCCGGGGAAGGAGAGCAAACGGTGGAAACACATAAGCTAGGTTGAACAACCAAGGCACTGCCAAGGCATCCATCAGTTCGGCCTGAGGATCCCTTGACCTGGATCCGTATCTTGGGAGCTTGGCATTCTGTCGAGACGCCATCAGATCCAATTCCGGTCTGCCCCATCGGAGAATCAGTGAGGCAAAGACCTCCGGATAGAGTTCCCACTCCCCCGGATGAAAAGCCTGTCGGCTTAAAAAGTCTGCTTCCCAGTTGTCCACTCCTGGAATGTAGATTGCTGACAGATACCAAGAGTGGGCCTCCGCCCATCGAATTATCTTGGATACTTCTGTCATCGCTATGGAACTCCTCGTTCCTCCCTGATGATTGATGTAAGCCACAGTCGTGATGTTGTCCGACTGGAATCTGATGAATTTGGCCAAAGCCAACTGAGGCCACGCCTGAAGCGCATTGAATATTGCTCTCAATTCCAGAATATTGATTGGAAGTAGAGACTCCACCTGAGTCCATACACCCTGAGCCTTCAGAGAATTCCAGACTGCACCCCAGCCTAGTAGACTGGCGTCCATTGTCACTATCACCCACGAGGGTCTGTGGAAACACGTCCCTTGGGACAGATGATCCGGCGACAACCACCAAAGAAGAGAGTCTCTGGTCTCGTGGTCCAGATTTATCTGAGGAGATAAATTTGCATAATCCCCATTCCACTGTTCGAGCATGCACAGTTGCAGTGGTCTGAGATGAAATCGAGCAAACGGAATGATGTCCATTGCCGCCACCATCAATCCAATTACCTCCATGCACTGAGCCACTGACGGCCGAGGATTGGAATGAAGGGCTCTCCATGTATGTAGAATTTTTGACTTTCTGACCTCCGTCAGAAAAATCTTCATGCCTACAGAATCTATCAGAGTTCCCAATGGAATTAGTGAACTTTTTTCTAGATTCACCTTCCAACCGTGAGTTCTCAGAAAGGACAACACAGTATCTGTATGAGATTTTGTTAGATAATAAGTCGACGCCTGAATCAGAATATCGTCCAGATAGAGCACCACTGCTATGCCCCGTGGTCTGAGAACCGCCAGAAGGGACCCTAGAACCTTTGTGAAGATTCTGGGTGCTGTGGCCAACCCGAAGGGAAGAGTCACGAACTGAAAATGTTTGTCCAGGAAGGCAAACCTTAGGTACTAATGATGATTCTTGTGGATAGGAATATGAAGGTATGCAACCTTCAAGTCCACGGTAGTCACATATTGAACCTCCTGGATCATTGTTAAAATTGTTCGAATGGTCTCCATCTTGAAAGATGGGACTCTGAGAAACTTGTTTAGACTCTTGCGATCTAAAATGGGTCTGAACGTTCCCTCTTTTTTGGGAACCACGAAAAGATTTGAGTAAAACCCCTGCCCCTGTTCTATTCTTGGAACGGGACAAATTACTCCCATAGTAGAGCGGTCTCTTACACAACGTAAGAACACCTCTCTTTTTATCTGGTCTACAGACAATCATGAAAGAAGAAATCTCTCTCTTGGGAGAAAATTTTTGAATTCCAGTTGATACCCGTGGGTCACGGTTTCCAGTGCCCAGGGGTCCTGAACATCTCTTGCCCAAGCCTGGGCAAAGAGAGAAAGTCTGCCCCCTACTAGATCCGGTCCCGGATCGGGGGCCGCCCCTTCATGCTGTCTTGGAAGTAGCAGCGGGCTTCTTGGGTTGTTTACCCTTGTTCCAAGCCTGGTTGGGTCTCCAGACAGACTTGGCCTGAGAAAAATTCCCTTCCTGTTTTGTGGAAGATGAGGAAGGGACTCCCTTAAAGTTTCGAAAGGAACGAAAATTACTCTGTCTACCTTTCTGCTTAGATGTTTTATCCTGATGTAAGAGATGGCCCTTACCTCCCGTAATGTCTGAAATAATCTCTTTCAAGTCAGGACCAAATAGAGTCTTCCCCTTGAAAGGAATAGACAAAAGCTTGGATTTAGACGACACATCCGCAGAAACCTGCATTCTTAGCCGCTAATTTAGCGATCTGAAAAGTGGCGTCATTGACAAAGGAATTTTACGGCTAGATTTAGAGTTCTGCGGCCAAAGGGGTGCGTTAGCTACGCATGCTTTTTTTCCCCTGCACCTTTTAAATACCGCTGGTATTTAGAGTTCACAGAAGGGCTGCGTTAGGCTCCAAAAAGGGAGAGTAGAGCATATTTACCGCCACTGCAACTCTCAATACCAGCGTTGCTTACGGACGCGGCCAGCTTCAAAAACGTGCTCGTGCACGATTCCCCCATAGAAAACAATGGGGCTGTTTGAGCTGAAAAAAAACCTAACACCTGCAAAAAAAGCAGTGTTAAGCTCCTAACGCAGCCCCATTGTTTCCTATGGGGAAACACTTCCTAAGTCTGCACCTAACACCCTAACATGTACCCCAAGTCTAAACACCCCTAACCTTACACTTATTAACCTCTAATCTGCCGCCCCCGCTATCGCTGATCCCTGCATATTATTATTAACCCCTAATCTGCCGCTCCGTACACCGCTGCAACCTACGTTATCCCTATGTACCCCTAATCTGCTGCCCCTAACACCGTCGACCCCTATATTATATTTATTAACCCCTAATCTGCCGCCCCCAACGTCGCCTCCACCTACCTACAATAATTAACCCCTAATCTGCCGACCGGATCTCACCGCTACTCTAATAAATGTATTAACCCCTAAAGCTAAGTCTAACCCTAACACCCCCCTAAGTTAAATATAATTTAAATCTAACGAAATAAATTAACTCTTATTAAATAAATTATTCCTATTTAAAGCTAAATACTTACCTGTAAAATAAATCCTAATATAGCTACAATATAAATTATAATTATATTGTAGCTATTTTAGGATTAATATTTATTTTACAGGCAACTTTGTAATTATTTTAACCAGGTACAATAGCTATTAAATAGTTAATAACTATTTAATAGTTACCTAGTTAAAATAATTACAAAATTACCTGTAAAATAAATCCTAACCTAAGTTACAATTAAACCTAACACTACACTAGCAATAAATTAATTAAATAAAATACCTAGAATTATCTACAATTAAACCTAACACTACACTATCAATAAATTAATTAAATACAATACCTACAAATAAATACAATGAAATAAACTAACTAAAGTACAAAAAATAAAAAAGAACTAAGTTACAAAAAATAAAAAAATATTTACAAACATTAGAAAAATATTACAACAATGTTAAACTAATTACACCTACTCTAAGCCCCCTAATAAAATAAGAAAGACCCCCAAAATAAAAAAAATGCCCTACCCTATTCTAAAATTAAAATAGAAAAGCTCTTTTACCTTACCAGCCCTGAAAAGGGCCCTTTGCGGGGCATGCCCCAAAGAATTCAGCTCTTTTGCCTGTAATCCACCCACATACCCCTAATCTAACCCAAACCCCCCTTAAATAAACCTAACACTAAGCCCCTGAAGATCTTCCTACCTTATCTTCACCACGCCGGGTTCACCGATCGATCCAGAAGAGCCTCCGATGTCTTGATCCAAGCCCAAGCGGGGGGCTGAAGATGTCCATGATCGGGCTGAAGTCTTCTATCAAGCGGCATCTTCAATCTTCTTTCTTCCGGATCCATGTTAATCCCGCCGACGCGGAACATCCATCTTCACCGACGACTTCCCGACGAATGACGGTTCCTTTAAGGGACGTCATCCAAGATGGCGTCCCTCGAATTCCGATTGGCTGATAGGATTCTATCAGCCAATCGGAATTAAGTTAGGAAAATTCTGATTGGCTGATGGAATCAGCCAATCAGAATCAAGTTCAATCCGATTGGCTGATCCGATCAGCCAATCAGATTGAGCTCGCATTCTATTGGCTGTTCCGATCAGCCAATATAATGCGATCTCAATCTGATTGGCTGATCGGATCAGCCAATCGGATTGAACTTAATTCTGATTGGCTGATTCCATCAGCCAATCAGAATTTTCTTACCGCCAAACTCTAAATCTAGGCCTTAGGGTCTTAATCCTATCCATTATTTCCTCTAAGGAAGTCTCCGTCTTCAGAGATTCTTCCAAAGCATCAAACCAAAAGGCAGCCGCAGTTGTAACTGGTACAATACAGGCCTTCGGTTGTAAAAGGAAACCTTGGTGAACAAAAAGCTTTTTTAACAGACCCTCCAATTTTTTATCCATAGGGTCTTTGAAAGCACAACTATACTCAATCGGAATAGTTGTATGCTTAGCTAGAGTAGATATAGCACCCTCCACCTTAGGGACTGTCTGCCACGAATCCCGCACAGTATCAGCTATAGGGTACATCTTCTTGAACATAGAGGAAGGGGAGAACGGGATACCCGGTCTATCCCATTCCTTGGTGATAATCTCCAAAATCCTCTTAGGAATCGGAAAGGTATCTGAGTAAGTAGGAACTTCTAGATATTTGTCCATCTTACACAATTTTTCTGGAGTAACCACGATAGAGTAACAATCATCCAGAGTCAATAAGACCTTCCGAAGTCAGACAGCTCCCCATCAGACAAAATTTCCTTACCCTCCACTTCAGAGGACAGGGAGGGAACATCAGAGATAGCTATCAAAGCATCAGAAGCAACAGGGACACTCTGCGATTCTGACTTGCTACGTTTGCCTTGTAACCCTGGTAACTTAGACAAAACCTCTGTAAGGGTAGAAGACATAACCGTAGCCATATCCTGCAAAGTAAAAGAAACAGACGCAGATGGTACAGCTTGAGCTGGAGTTAAAGGCTGTGACACTTGGGGAGAAAATTGTGGCACATCCTGAAGCTCATTGGCTAGAGAATCATCTTTAAAAAATAATTTCTCTTTACCTTGTACTGCTCTCTCCACACAATTGTCACAAAGTGTGACAGGTGGTTCCACAATGGCATCTAAACACATGAGACATGTACTCTGATCCATGTCTTCCATAATAACAAATGCAAGTACCAACTTAAAAAGTTTTTATTAAACAATAGTTTACTGTCTCTTTAAATAAAAACATAATTTATGCTTACCTGATAAATTTATTTCTCTTGTGGTGTATCCAGTCCACGGATGATCCATTACTTGTGGGATATTCTCCTTCCCAACAGGAAGTTGCAAGAGGATCACCCACAGCAGGGCTGCTATATAGCTCCTCCCCTAACTGCCATATCCAGTCATTCGACCGAAACTAGCCGAGAAAGGAGAAACCATAGGGTGCAGTGGTGACTGTAGTTTAAAATTTAGACCTGCCTTAAAAGGACAGGGCGGGCCGTGGACTGGATACACCACAAGAGAAATAAATTTATCAGGTAAGCATAAATTATGTTTTCTCTTGTTAGTTGTATCCAGTCCACGGATCATCCATTACTTGTGGGATACCAATACCAAAGCTAAAGTACACGGATGAAGGGAGGGACAAGGCAGGTACTTAAACGGAAGGGACCACTGCCTGTAGAACCTTTCTCCCAAAAATAGCCTCCGAAGAAGCAAAAGTATCAAATTTGTAAAATTTTGACAAAGGTATGAAGCGAAGACCAAGTCGCCGCTTTGCAAATCTGTTCAACAGAAGCCTCATTTTTAAAGGCCCAGGTGGAGGCCACAGCTCTAGTAGAATGAGCTGTAATCCTTTCAGGGGGCTGCTGTCCAGCAGTCTCATAGGCTAAGCGTATTACGCTCCGAAGCCAAAAAGAAAGAGAGGTTGCCGAAGCCTTTTGACCTCTCCTCTGTCCAGAGTAAACAACAAACAGGGAAGATGTTTGACGAAAATCTTTAGTCGCTTGTAAGTAAAACTTTAAAGCACGGACTACGTCCAAATTATGTAAAGACGTTCCTTCTTTGAAGAAGGATTAGGACACAATGATGGAACAACAATCTCTTGATTGATATTCTTGTTGGAAACTACCTTAGGTAAAAACCCAGGTTTTGTATGCAGAACTACTTTATCTGTATGGAAAATCAGATAAGGAGAATCACATTGTAAAGCTGATAACTCAGAGACTCTACGAGCCGAGGAAATAGCCATCAAAAACAGAACTTTCCAAGATAAAAGTTTGATATCAATGGAATGAAGGGGTTCAAACGGAACTCCTTGAAGAACCTTAAGAACCAAGTTTAAGCTCCATGGAGGAGCAACAGGTTTAAACACAGGCTTAATTCTAACTAAAGCCTGACAAAATGCCTGGACGTCTGGAACCTCTGACAGACGCTTGTGCAAAAGGATAGACAGAGCAGAAATCTGTCCCTTTAAATAACTAGCTGATAATCCTTTATCCAAACCCTCTTGGAGAAAGGACAATATCCTAGGAATCCTAACCTTACTCCATGAGTAATTCTTGGATTCACACCAATGAAGATATTTGCGCCATATCTTAGATTATCATAGATTTTCCTGTTTACAGGCTTTCGTGCCCGTATTAAGGTATCAATGACTGACTCGGAGAAGCCACGCCTTGATAAAATCAAGCGTTCAATCTCCAGGCAGTCAGTCTCAGAGAAATTAGATTTGGATGATTGAAAGGACCTTGTAGTAGAAGGTCTTGTCTCAGAGGCAGAGGCCAAGGTGGAAAGGATGACATGTCCACCAGGTCTGCATACCAGGTCCTGCGTGGCCACGCGGCGCGATCAAGATCACCGATGCTCTCTCCTGTTTGATTTTGGCAATCAGTCAAGGGAGCAGAGGAAACGGTGGAACACATAAGCCAGGTTGAAGAACCACGGTGCTGCTAGAGCATCAGCGTCGCTTCTGGGTCCCTGGACCTGGATCCGTAACAAGGAAGCTTGGCGTTCTGGCGAGACGCCATGAGATCCAATTCTGGTGTGCCCCAACGATGAACCAATTGAGCAAACACCTCTGGATGGAGTTCCCACTCCCCCGGATGAAAAGTCTGACGACTTAGAAAATCCGCCTCCCAGTTCTCTACACCTGGGATATGGATCGCTGATAGATGGCAAGAGTGAGTCTCTGCCCAGCGAATTATCTTGGAGACTTCTAACATCGCTAGGGAGTTCCTGGTCCCCCCTTGATGGTTGATGTAAGCCACAGTCGTGATGTTGTCCGACTGAAATCTGATGAACCTCAGGGTTGCTAACTGAGGCCAAGCTAGAAGAGCATTGAATATTGCTCTTAACTCTAGAATATTTATTGGGAGGAGTTTCTCCTCCTGAGTCCACGATCCCTGAGCCTTCAGGGAATTCCAGACTGCACCCCAACCTAGAAGGCTGGCATCTGTTGTTACAATTGTCCAATCTGGCCTGCGAAAGGACATACCTTTGGACAGATGAACCCGAGATAGCCACCAGAGAAGAGAATCTCTGGTCTCTTGATCCAGATTTAGCAGAGGGGACAAATCTGTGTAATCCCCATTCCACTGACTGAGCATGCATAATTGCAGCGGTCTGAGATGTAGGCGCGCAAATGGCACTATGTCCATTGCCGCTACCATTAAGCCGATCACTTCCATGCACTGAGCCACCAAAGGGCGCGGAATGTAGTGAAGAACACGGCAGGAATTTAGAAGCTTTGATAACCTGGACTCCGTCAGGTAAATTTTCATTTCTACAGAATCTATCAGAGTTCCTAGGAAGGAAACCCTTGTGAGGGGTGATAGAGAACTCTTTCCCTCGTTCACTTTCCACCCATGCGACCTCAGAAATGCCAACACTATGTCCGTATGAGATTTGGCAATTTGGAAGTTTGACGCCTGTATCAGGATGTAGTCTAGATAAGGGGCCACTGCTATGCCCCGTGGTCTTAGGACCGCCAGAAGAGACCCCAGAACCTTTGTAAAAATTCTTGGCGCTGTAGCTAACCCGAAGGGAAGAGCCACAAACTGGTAATGCCTGTCTAGAAAGGCAAACCTTAGGAACCGATGATGATCTTTGTGAATCGGTATGTGAAGGTAAGCATCCTTCAAATCCACTGTGGTCATGTACTGACCCTCCTGGATCATAGGTAGGATTGTCCGAATAGTTTCCATTTTGAACGATGGAACTCTGAGGAATTTATTTAAGATCTTTAGATCCAAAATTGGTCTGAAGGTTCCCTCTTTTTTGGGAACCACAAACAGATATGAATAAAATCCCTGTCCTTGTTCCATCTGTGGAACTGGATGGATCACTCCCATTATTAGGAGGTCTTGCACACAGCGTAAGAATGCCTCTTTCTTTATCTGGTTTACAGATAATCTCGAAAGGTGAAATCTCCCTTGTGGGGGGGAAGCTTTGAAGTCCAGAAGATATCCCTGAGATATGATCTCCAAGGCCCAGGGATCCTGAACATCTCTTGCCCACGCCTGGGCAAAGAGAGAAAGTCTGCCCCATACTAGATCCGTTGCCGGATAGGGGGCCGTTCCTTCATGCTGTCTTAGAGGCAGCAGCAGGCTTTCTGGCCTGCTTGCCTTTCTCCATGCCTGGTTAGATTTCCAGGCCAGCTTGGATTGCGCAAATGTTCCCTCTTGTTTTGTAGCAGAGGAAGTTGATGCTGCACCTGCCTTGAAGTTTCGAAAGGCATGAAAATTAGACTGTTTGGCCCTTGATTTGGCCCTGTCCTGAGGAAGGGTATGACCCTTACTACTTTCCTCTTACTACCTCTAGCTATGTTGAGAGCTTGCAAGAGAATGACTGGGTATGGCAGTTAGGGGAGGAGCTATATAGCAGCCCTGCTGTGGGTGATCCTCTTGCAACTTCCTGTTGGGAAGGAGAATATCCCACAAGTAATGGATGATCCGTGGACTGGATACACCTAACAAGAGAAAAATCTTTAATTGATAAAAGCGTGTACTGTATCTTTAATATTTTACCCAATTTTTCTGGTATAAATTTGACAAAAAATAAAATCACAGTAATTATTTACTGTCCCTTTAAACAGTACTTTGCCAAAAAGCAATTATAACGTATGGGAACCTCACAGAAGCTCTGCTTTCAAGTTCACATTGGCCCCGTTATAAAAGTAAAGAAAAGAAGTTAATACTCCGGTCACCCTGCCACAGCTCTACTGCGGCTCCTACCCGGCTCCGGACGAACCGGACTGCGTGACCCCCTGATCTAGCCGCTCTCTTGTAACTTAGATAGAAGCTGCACCGGAACATAGATGCTTTCTTCAGCCTAAACAACTATGCAATGGCGCTACAAAAAGTGCGCAAACGTAGCCCCGCCCATCGTGGGCGTCATCGAAACACGCAACTCAGCCATAATGAAAAATTTTAAACAAGATCTGCCCCAAGTAAAAAATTAACATCCCCAGCGTCAGCCATCCATAAAAACTACTGCCCAGCTCTCAATAAAGGCAAACATTCTAACGTAGAATATAAAAGTCCCAGTTATCTAGGCTAACACCTGCCTGACTGTCTGGGAAAATAAACCCTGTAAGGCTTTCTAGAGTAATACAGTTAATTCAGAGTTCTGCTGCAAGCCCCTGAAAATAAACTGCACCTACCTCCATGCTGAGTAACAGCATGATATTACTCACAGTGTCCAGAAGTCCACTATCTCCTCCAGAGGTCCTGTGGATTAGAAAAAAAGGTCTTAGGCAAAATCCAAAGTCCATCTGCAGGCAACACCAAAAGGGGAGGCATAGTGAAAGTAAAACTCCACCAGTTCCTCACAATTGGTCCTTCAGAAGCTGCCCAGAATAAAAATAGTACACACATGCACCAATTAAAATAATAAACACTTGATTGAAGAATCTAAACTAACACCTCACTTTACCTCTTCCTATCACTAACACAGGCAAAGAGAATGACTGGGAGTGGAGTGAAGGGAGGAGCTATATATATAGCTCTTGTGTTGTGCTCTTTGCCACTTCCTGTCAGCAGGAGGTTAATATCCCACAAGTAAGGATGAAATCCGTGGACTCGTATCTTGTAGAAGAAATGAGATATAAAACTACCTTTATCTTACATGTATAAGCTGTATAATTGCTTAAATGACATAAGATATTGTTGTTTACAGTTGGTTCCATCCCCTCTCCAAACTGTCCCATTATACAGATGCAAATATTTCAAAATACAAACTTTTTACGGTCCCAAGCAGTTTGAAAGGGTTTTCTACCTGTATAACATAACGTCTAAAAGTAGTGATGTATTGTTCTTATGTAAAAAGTAAACATCAAAAAGGGCAGCTCTATATAATCTTCTTCACAAGCTGTTACTGGTCAGTAAGTTGGCAGTTTTTGTTTTTTTAAAGAAAAATAAAGGTATTTGGTACTTACACTATTGGTCGGTTAGATGGGGGAGCTTGGGTGATTACAGTGCTGGACGTTGGCGAAGGTATTGCAGGTTGAATAATGACACTTGAATCGGAATTTGTAAGCAGCACATTAGGGACCTGAAGTGAAGCAGGCCTGACAATGGTAGCTGTGGGTTGTGCAGTTAGCAATGGCACTTCCTACATATAAATAAAAACATCAAGAATTAGAAACATCCACTTGGGACATTTACTTTTATCCATGAAGAAAGCACTATATTGTGGAAGGGTTGGCAATATCTCAGGAATAGAAAACAATTAACACATCTCCAAAAAATGAATATAATTTACATTGACTGCATGGCAGCTGTTAAAAAAGTTGGTAGATATAAATGTTTAAAATGTATGCAGAAATGGCAAACGTATCTTGAAATTGTGACAAAATAGGGACATCCCTAGCAATACATAAAACACTCCTAATAAGTTTAACATTCAGGAAACTGCAGTCAATATAAAACATGCATTCAAATTTTGATCCAATGTGTTGAAGCAGGTATTTTAATCATGAGATAAATCACCAGATATATGTTTTCTAAGACATTTTTTTTATCATAGAAAAGAGATTTCGTAACTCAAAAGGTGATAAATATCTAAAATAATATTACTTATTTTTTTAAGTTTTAATCTTTTTTTTATATATCAAGCTTTATTAGGTATTGATTACATGTGTACAGTAAAGATAATAAACACATAGTGAAATGAACAAGTGTTTGTCATCAGTAAAAGCCAACTTATTCGGAGTGAATCCTTGTCCTAATATGGTACACTACTATAATAAATCAAGAAAGGAATCTTTATATGATATTCTTGTTTAGAGAAGCACAATGGTATAAATTGGATATATATCTTCGAAATACAGATATATGCATATTTGAAGTCTAAAATCTAAATAAGCTGACAAAGAAAGGTTAAAATTTCCAACCCTGATAAGAGAGAGTAAGACCATTTAGAACAAACGTTGCCAATACCCATTTGCACATGTAGGTCCCGAGAGGTTCAACGTTATGACATATATACGCATATTTTCCATATATAAGCTTATTCTCCATATATAAGCATATTCTACATATGTAAGCATAGGCTACATGAATACAGGGTTTGAAAGTTGTGATTTTAAGTGATCTCCAATAATTCTAACCAATACTGCATTTGGTTTATCCAGTTTATTGGCAATTAGTGATACAGAAACTGTCTTGTGCATAGTAGCTGCCTTGTACTCAAGAGTGCTTCATTATAGTATATATTCATTATATATATACTGACGAGGATGAGATGAGAGAGTATGAGGACTTTCATGGTCAAGGCCCACAAAAAAAGTTGAGAAACAAGACTAATAGGTTTGGACTTTCAAGTACAATAGCAATTTAGTTATGGGTTCCCTATGAAATATAGCTCAATTAAATAGTAATGACCTATTATAAAATGATGGAAGGCAAAGTTAGGGTCCTGAGATTTGTGACTTCTTTCTGTAAGGTTTACTCATATGAAGCATTTATCAGGAGAGGAGAGAGCGAGTGAACAGAAATAAATTAGTTCATTTTCCTTTTTACACTTTCTCACTTGAAAACATTAGCTAAAAAAGACCCAAAGAATTTAAGGATAAAAAAGGAACATAAAACACATTTTCTGTTTAGAAGTAAAATAATATAATAGATAGACATCAAGTTTAAGAAGCAAAAGGACCCTATTGCAAAAATGTTTTAGGCCCCCCAAGGGTAACTCAGTAGTAAGCAATAGTAATAATACACATGCTGTATAATGATTTTGAGGATAGATAGATAGATAGACTTGCAACCTGCACTAGCAAAAGGCTCCCCTGCTTAGGATTGTACACATTTTGCACATGTCTATGAATAGATGACTGGCTACTATGTGCCCCTCAGCACTTGGGTCCTGGTGCCACTGCACCTGCTGCACCAATGGTAGTTCTGCCCCTAAGCCAACATTAAGAAGTTATTAGCTATAAGGAGTGTTGGAGATTATTTAGAGATGATAAAAACAAAAAAGACATGACATATTCAGTACGTATTTACAAAAACATATCTGGAAAGCTGAAACTCAGACCTTTTCGTCACTTGTGGTGGATTCTGGATGAGGTAAAGGACTATCTTGATGTGTTATTTCAACTGCAGCAGGTTCTTCAATTTTATGTCGTATAACAGGTGTTACCAGAGGAGACAGATCTAATGGCATCTTCATAAAAAAAGAAAAAAAAATAGTTAAAGGGACATGAAACCCAAAATTTTTCTTTCATGATTTAGGTAGAACATACAATTTTAAACAACTTTCCAGTTTACTTCTATTATGAAATTTGTTTCATTCTCTTGGTATCATTTGTTGAAGGAGCAGCAAAGCACTACTGTTTCTAACTGAACACAAGGACGAGCCAATGACAATTAGTATATATATATATTGCTAGGACAAAGCCAATGCAATGCTATTTATTTACAATATATATTATTCAGAGTATATTATGTCATCTGCAAAATTTCATACATTAGAAAAACCCTACTCCAATATATTTATTTTACTATTTGCTTTCAAATGCATTTTTCTTCTCTTTTTTTAATTAATATTTGTATTGCAATTAACAACAAGAATACAGACAATAATCCCAATATATCAACAAACAATGCATATAATTAGTCAGAATAACAGTCAGGTAACTATTAAAGTTATAACTAACATAGAATAAAGTTTCTCTAAATATCAACTTAGCATCCTCGCTAATATTTTAATTTTACTCTCGGACATTTGCTCAATGCATTTCACCTGCATACAGGGTGTTCAGTCCAAACTTAATTTGATTGGAAGTAGTAGTTAAAGTCACACCACTACAATACCCAACTGAAATATAGTAACAACCAGTTGCCTGGTGGGGAAGGAAAATTTGAAAACAAGGAAAAACAGAATTTATGCTTACCTGATAAATTACTTTCTCCAACGGTGTGTCCGGTCCACGGCGTCATCCATAACTTGTGGGAATATTCTCCTCCCCAACAGGAAATGGCAAAGAGCACAGCAAAAGCTGTCCATATAGTCCCTCCCAGGCTCCACCCCCTCAGTTATTCGACCGACGGACAGGAGAAAAAAAGGAGAAACTATAGGGTGCCGTGGTGACTGTAGTTAAAGAAAGAAATTTATCAAACCTGATTAAAAAACCAGGGCGGGCCGTGGACCGGACACACCGTTGGAGAAAGTAATTTATCAGGTAAGCATAAATTCTTTTTTCTCCAACTTTGGTGTGTCCGGTCCACGGCGTCATCCATAACTTGTGGGAACCAATACCAAAGCTTTAGGACACGGATGAAGGGAGGGAGCCAATCAGGTTACCTAAACAGAAGGCACCACGGCTTGCAAAACCTTTCTCCCAAAAATAGCCTCCGAAGAAGCAAAAGTATCAAATTTGTAGAATTTGGCAAAAGTGTGCAGAGAAGACCAAGTCGCTGCCTTACATATCTGATCAACAGAAGCCTCGTTCTTGAAGGCCCATGAGGAAGCCACAGCCCTAGTAGAGTGAGCTGTGATTCGTTCAGGAGGCTGCCGTCCGGCAGTCTCGTAAGCCAATCGGATGATGCTTTTCAGCCAAAAGGAAAGAGAGGTAGCAGTAGCTTTTTGACCTCTCCTCTTGCCAGAATAAACGACAAACAGTGAAGACGTTTGTCTAAAATCCTTTGTTGCTTCTAAATAGAACTTTAAAGCACGGACTACATCTAAATTGTGTAACAAACGTTCCTTCTTTGAAACTGGATTCGGGCACAAAGAAGGCACAACTATTTCCTGGTTAATATTTTTGTTGGAAACAACTTTTGGAAGGAAACCAGGTTTAGTACGCAAAACAACCTTATCTGAATGGAACACCAGATAGGGTGGATTACACTGCAGAGCAGATAATTCAGAAACTCTTCTAGCAGAAGAAATAGCAACCAAAAACAGAACTTTCCAAGATAATAACTTGATATCTATGGAATGCAAGGGTTCAAACGGAACCCCTTGAAGAACTGAAAGAACCAAATTTAGACTCCAAGGAGGAGTCAAAGGTCTGTAAACAGGCTTGATCCTGACTAAAGACTGTACAAAAGCTTGAACATCTGGCACAGCTGCCAGTCGTTTGTGTAACAAGACAGATAGAGCAGAAATCTGTCCTTTTAGAGAACTCGCTGACAATCCCTTATCCAAACCTTCTTGTAGAAAGGAAAGGATCCTGGGAATTTTAATCTTACTCCATGAGAATCCCTTGGATTCACACCAACAGATATATCTTTTCCATATTTTATGGTAAATCTTTCTAGTTACAGGTTTTCTGGCTTGTACCAGAGTATCTATCACGGAATCCGAAAACCCACGCTTAGAAAAAATCAAGCGTTCAATTTCCAAGCAGTCAGCTGGAGAGAAACTAGGTTTGGATGTTCGAATGGACCTTGTACTAGAAGATCCTGTCTCAAAGGTAGCTTCCATGGTGGAGCCGATGACATATTCACCAGGTCTGCATACCAAGTCCTGCGTGGCCACGCAGGAGCTATCAAAATCACAGAGGCCTTCTCCTGTTTGATCCTGGCTACCAGCCTGGGAATGAGAGGGAACGGTGAAAACGCATAAGCTAGGTTGAAGGCCCAAGGCGCCACTAATGCATCCACTAGAGTCGCCTTGGGATCCCTGGATCTGGACCCGTAGCAAGGAACCTTGAAGTTCTGACGAGACGCCATCAGATCCATGTCTGGAATGCCCCATAATTGGGTCAACTGGGCAAACACCTCCGGGTGGAGTTCCCACTCCCCCGGATGGAAAGTCTGACGACTCAGATAATCCGCCTCCCAGTTGTCTACTCCTGGGATGTGGATCGCAGATAGGTGGCAGGAGTGATCCTCCGCCCATTTGATGATTTTGGACACCTCTCTCATCGCCAGAGAACTCCTTGTTCCCCCTTGATGGTTGATGTAAGCAACAGTCGTCATGTTGTCTGATTGGAATCTTATGAATCTGGCCTTTGCTAGTTGAGGCCAAGCCTGGAGAGCATTGAATATCGCTCTCAGTTCCAGAATGTTTATCGAGAGAAGAGACTCCTCCCGAGACCATAGGCCCTGAGCTTTCAGGGAGTCCCAGACCGCGCCCCAGCCTAATAGACTGGCGTCGGTCGTGACGATGACCCACTCTGGTCTGCGGAAGCTCATTCCCTGGGACAGGTGATCCTGGGTCAGCCACCAACGGAGTGATTCTCTGGTCTTCTGATCTACTTGAATCACTGGGGACAAGTCTGTATAGTCCCCATTCCACTGTTTGAGCATGCACAGTTGTAATGGTCTTAGATGAATTTGAGCAAAAGGAACTATGTCCATTGCTGCAACCATCAACCCTACTACTTCCATGCACTGAGCTATGGAAGGCCGTAGAATAGAGTGAAGAACTTGACAAGCGTTTAGAAGCTTTGACTTTCTGACATCTGTCAGGAAAATCTTCATTTCTAAAGAATCTATTATTGTCCCCAAGAAGGGGACTCTTGTCGACGGAGACAGGGAACTTTTTTCTATGTTCACCTTCCACCCGTGAGATCTGAGAAAGGCTAGAACAATGTCTGTGTGAGCCTTTGCTTTGGAAAGAGACGACGCTTGAATTAGGATGTCGTCCAAGTAAGGTGCCACTGCAATGCCCCTTGGTCTTAGAACCGCTAAAAGGGACCCGAGCACCTTTGTGAAAATCCTTGGAGCAGTGGCTAGCCCGAATGGGAGAGCCACGCACTGGTAATGTTTGTCCAGAAAGGTGAACCTTAGGAACTGATGATGATCTTTGTGGATAGGAATATGTAGATACGCATCCTTTAAATCCACGGTAGTCATAAATTGACCCTCCTGGATTGTAGGTAAAATCATTCGAATAGTTTCCATTTTGAACGATGGCACTCTGAGAAATTTGTTTAGAATTTTTAAATCCAGAATTGGTCTGAAAGTTCCCTCTTTTTTGGGAACTACAAACAGATTTGAGTAAAACCCCAGACCTTGTTCCACAGTTGGAACTGGGTGTATCACTCCCATTTTTAACAGGTTTTCTACACAATGTAAGAATGCCTGTCTCTTTATTTGGTTTGAAGATAAGCGAGACACGTGGAACCTTCACCTTGGGGGTAGTTCCTTGAATTCTAGAAGATAACCCTGAGAGACTATTTCTAGTGCCCAGGGATCCTGAACATCTCTTGCCCAAGCCTGAGCAAAGAGAGAGAGTCTGCCCCCTACTAGATCCGGTCCCGGATCGGGGGCTACCCCTTCATGCTGTCTTGGTAGCAGCAGCAGGTTTCTTGGCCTGCTTACCCTTGTTCCAGCCTTGCATCGGTTTCCAAGCTGGTTTAGTCTGGGAAGCGTTACCCTCTTGTCTAGAGGTTGCAGAGTTGGAGGCCGGTCCGTTCCTGAAATTGCGAAAGGAACGAAAATTTGACTTATTCTTAGCCTTGAAAGGCCTATCTTGTGGGAGGGCATGGCCCTTACCCCCAGTGATGTCTGAAATAATCTCTTTCAATTCTGGCCCAAAGAGGGTCTTACATTTGAAAGGGATATTAAGCAATTTTGTCTTGGAAGATACATCCGCCGACCAAGACTTTAGCCAGAGCGCTCTGCGCGCCACAATTGCAAACCCTGAATTTTTCGCCGCTAATCTCGCTAACTGCAAAGCGGCATCTAAAATAAAGGAATTAGCTAACTTAAGTGCGTGAATTCTGTCCATAACCTCCTCATACGGAGTCTCTCTACTGAGCGATTTTTCTAGTTCTTCGAACCAGAACCACGCTGCTGTAGTGACAGGAATAATACACGAAATAGGTTGAAGGAGGTAACCTTGCTGTACAAAAATCTTTTTAAGCAAACCCTCCAATTTTTTATCCATAGGATCTTTGAAAGCACAATTGTCCTCAATAGGAATGGTCGTGCGTTTGGCTAGTGTAGAAACCGCCCCCTCGACCTTAGGGACTGTTTGCCATAAGTCCTTTCTGGGGTCGATCATAGGAAATAATTTCTTAAATATAGGAGGAGGGACAAAAGGTATGCCAGGTTTCTCCCACTCCTTATTCACTATGTCCGCCACCCGCTTGGGTATTGGAAAAGCGTCGGGGTGCACCGGGACCTCTAGGAACTTGTCCATCTTGCAAAATTTTTCTGGGATGACCAGGTTGTCACAATCATCCAGAGTAGATAGCACCTCCTTAAGCAGTGCGCGGAGATGCTCTAATTTAAATTTAAATGTCACAACATCAGGTTCTGCCTGCTGAGAAATTCTTCCTGAATCAGAAATTTCCCCATCTGACAAAACCTCCCTCATAGCCCCTTCAGATTGGTGTGAGGGTATGACAGAGCAATTATCATCAGCGCCCTCCTGCTCTACAGTGTTTAAAACAGAGCAATCGCGCTTTCTCTGAAATGCAGGCATTTTGGATAAAATATTTGCTATGGAGTTATCCATCACTGCCGTCAATTGTTGCATAGTAACAAGCATTGGCGCGCTAGAAGTACTAGGGGTCTCTTGCGTGGGCAAAACTGGTGTAGACACAGAGGGAGATGATGTAGAACTCTGTCTACTCCCTTCATCTGATGAATCATCTTGGGCAACTTTACTATCTGTGGCAGTACTGTCCTTACTTTGTTTGGACGCTATGGCACAATTATCACACATATTTGAAGGGGGAGACACATTGGCTTCCATACATACAGAACATAGTCTATCTGAAGGCACAGACATGTTAAACAGGCTTAAACTTGTCAATAAAGTACAAAAATCGTTTTAAAACAAAACCGTTACTGTCTCTTTAAATTTTAAACAGGGCACACTTTATTACTGAATATGTGAAACACTATGAAGGAATTATTCAATCTTAACCAGATTTTCACCACAGTGTCTTAAAGCATTCAAAGCATTGCACCCCAAATTTCAGGCAGTTAACCCTTAAAATGTGGAAACCGGAGCCGTTTACAGTTTTAACCCCCTTACAGTCCCAGCCCCAGCCTTTGCTGCGACTTCACCAAACCCAGGGGAGTATACGATACCAAATGAAGCCTTCTAGGAACCTTTTCAACTAATTCCAGACCCACACACATGCAGCTGCATGTACTGCTCTCAAAAGTAACTGCGCAGTAATGGCGCGAAAATGAGGCTCTGCCTACTACAGAGAAAGGCCCTTCCTGACTGGAAAGGTGTCTAAACCAGTGCCTGACGTAAAAAAACGTTCCCCAAAGTTATAAAGTGTGAATATCAACATCAAACTGTATAAAATGCCTAAATAAAGCAATCGATCTAGCCCATAAAAGTTTCTACCAGTTTTATAGCCCATATTAAGCCCTTTATTCTGTTTGAGACTAAGAAAATGGCTTACCGATCTCCATGAGGGGAAAAATGACAGCCTTCCAGCATTACACAGTCTTGTTAGAAATATGGCTAGTCATACCTTAAGCAGAAAAGTCTGCCAACTGCTCCCCCCAACTGAAGTTATCTCATCTCATCAGTCCTGTGTGGGAACAGCAATCGATTTTAGTTACTGCTGCTAAAATCATACTCCTCTCACAAACAGAACTCTTCATCTTTTTCTGTTTCAGAGTAAATAGTACATACCAGCACTATTTTAAAATAACAAACTCTTGATAGTAGAATAAAAACTACAACTAAACACCACATACTCTTCACCATCTCCGTGGAGATGCTACTTGTTCAGAGCGGCAAAGAGAATGACTGGGGGGGCGGAGCCTGGGAGGGACTATATGGACAGCTTTTGCTGTGCTCTTTGCCATTTCCTGTTGGAGAGGAGAATATTCCCACAAGTTATGGATGACGCCGTGGACCGGACACACCAATGTTGGAGAAAACACACAAGGGACAAGGAAGTCTCAAGAAGGTGAAAAAGAATGGGAAAACAAACACAAAATAAAAAGTAAACCGGAAATTCAGACTAACCTAAGACAGTAGGCATGAATCCCCCTGCTGAACATTGTTACTATGTCTGCCTCAATCCACAATGTTCAAATAGCTGAGTGGTGGCAACAATATGGGCAACTGAGATTTTCTAATTTATTTTCCACACCCACATTAAAGAGGACATTCATTCCTAGTGGAGCAGATTTCAAATACTATATTCCACAGTGGGGTCAAGATTGGGCAGGCCCACCACATAGGTCAGACTCAACTTCACCACACAGCTTCCAACACTGAAGTATTATTACCTGAAATCTGAGCCCATCTTAATGGTGTGAGATGCCAGCACAAAAAGTTCTAAAAATACAATTCCAAAGCTTTTTGAAAGTGTAAGGCTTTTTTTTTTTTTTAACAAGATTGTTCTCCACCAATCTTGTGGTCCTATGACCATACCTAACTCAAGTTCCCAGGAAGCTAACTGCCAGGGCTTATCACCCCTGTCAGATTGGGGAACAATATAATGTCCCAAAAGTTGTGTAACCAAAAGACCCACTGCCTTCTACCCTTTCTTCCACTGTGTCTGTGAATTGTCTTAAAATATCCCAATGTCTTAACCCCTTAAGGACAAGGCCATTTTTCAATTTCTTTCCCTTAAGGACCAGGGCTATTTTTACATTTCTGCGGTGTTTGAGCTGTAATTTTCCTCTTACTCATTTACTGTACCCACACATATTATATACCGTTTTTCTCGCCATTAAATGGACTTTTTAAAGATACCATTTTTTTCATCATATCCTATAATTTACTATAAAACAATTTATAAAATATGATGAAAAAATGTAAAAAAAAACAAAAAAAAAACACACACTTTTTCTAATTTTGACCCCCAAAATTTGTTACACATCTACAACCACCAAAAAATAACCATGCAAAATAGTTTCTACATTTTGTCCTGAGTTTAGAAATACCCAATGTTTACATGTTCTTTGCTTTTTTGCAAGTTATAGGTCAATAAATACAAGTAGCACTTTGCTATTTCCAAACCATTTTTTTTTTTTCAAAATTAGCGATAGTTACGTTGTAACGCTGATATCTGTCAGGAATCCCTGAATATCCCATTACATCTAAATATTTTTTATTAGTAGACAACCCAAACTATTGATCTAGGCCCATTTTGGTATATTTCATAACACCATTTCACCGCCAAATGCAATCAAATAAAAAAAATCGCTAACTTGTTCACAAACTATAGGTTTCTCACAGAAAATATTTACAAACAGCTTGTGCAATTATGGCACAAATGGTTGTAAATGCTTCTCTGTGATCCCCTTTCTTCAGAAATAGCATATATATATGGCTTTGGCGTTGCTTTTTGGTAATTAGAAGGCCACTAAATGCTGCTGCGCACCACACTTGTATTATGCCCAGCAGTGAAGGGTTTAATTAGGGCGCTTGTAGGGTTAATTTTAACTTTAGTGTAGTGTAGTAGACAACTCAAAGTATTGATCTAGGCCCATTTTGGTATATTTCATGCCACCATTTCACAGCCAAATGCGATCAAATAAAAAAAAAACGCTAACTTTTTCACAAACTTTAGGTTTCTCACTGAAATTATTTACAAACAGTTTGTGTAATTATGGCACAAATGGTTGTAAATGCTTCTCTCTGGGATCCCCTTTGTTCAGAAATAGCAGACATATATGGCTTTGGCGTTGCTTTTTGATATTTAGAAGGCAGCTAAATGTCGCTGCGCACCACACTTGTATTATGCCCAGCAGTGAAGGTGTTAATTGGGTAGCTTGTAGGGTTTATTTTAGCTTTAGTGTAGAGATCAGTCTCCCACCTGACACATCCCACCCCCTGATCCCTCACAAACAGCTCTATTCCCTCCCCCATCCCACAATTGTCACCGCCATCTTAAGTACTGGCAGAAAGTCTGCCAGTACTTAAATAAAAGCCTTTTTTCCCCCAGCATTTTTTTAAAATACATAGTTTCTGCAGTGTAGGTTCCCCCCTAACCCCCCCAACCTCCACGACCCCCCCCCCAAACAGCTCTCTTAACCTCCCCCCTCTTTCTATTTGTGGCCATTTTAGGTACTGGCAGGCCAATTTCTTAACAAATGTGCTTTTTTATTTAATTTTTTTAAGTCACCCAATTTTTCCGTAGTGTAGCTACCCCCCTCAATATCCTACCCCCTCCCAGATCCTCTTTCCCAAACAATATTTCTCCTCTCTCTCCTCCCTCTTCCTCACATTCATTAAAACAAGCAGCAACGATCGGGCAGCCATGCGTGCGCGATCCCCTCACGCGTGCATGCACACCTTTCAAGAACTTACAAGACCAGCGATGGGCCGCCCACCCACCTCCCTGCAGCTGCTCCCACCCACCAATGATCGGCACCATCGCTGGCCGATGCAGAGAGGGCCACAGAGTGCCAAATTAGGTATTGTAGTAATGACTCAATATCAAAGGCATCACGACAATACCTTGAAAGCGGCTGGTCTTTAAAGACCAGTTTGTGTACGACGTACCCTGTACGTGTGTCGTTAAGGGGTTAAGAGCATTGTCAGCCACAGATTGAAATGATCCAGGAAAAGCTCTACCTAGCTGGAGTTCCTCTGGCTTGGCCAGTCTATTGCTCACATACAGATCTTCAGCATACTTGAAGCCCATTTTCGACCTCAGAATGCCCCTATCTAGGCCTAGATTATGAGTGGCGCTCAACTGTTGCAAGCAATAAGGGGTATTCCACGGCTCTTTGCGCGCATCGGAACTAAACAAGTTTGTTTGAGCGCAATCAAATTTAAAGTGTGCCAGGTGACTTCAGAGCTCTGGTTAACTGTTACGCAAGACTAAAAAGTTGCACAAAAGTACATTTAGTAGCACAGTTACACTCATACTAACACTCAGCTAGATTTCGAGATTAAACCAAAAGCCCCCCACTACAAATATACTAAAATAAACCTATTAACCCCTAGACCTAACGACCCCCTAACTTTATATTAAAATTACAATTTCCCTATCTTAAATTACATTTAAACTTACCTGTCAAATTAAATAAATTAATTATAAACTAACAATTAAACTATTATAATTATTAAACTAAAATTAAACTAACTACCAATTAAATTAAACTAAAGTACACATTAAAAAACAACAACACTACTCTAAAAATTACAAAAAGTATCTAATTACAAAAAAAAACGAAATTACAAAAAAACAAAAAAAAACACACTAAATTACGAAAAATAAGAACCAAATTATCAAAAATAAAAAAAGAATTGCACCTAATTTAATAGCCCTATCAAAATACCCCCCCCCAATAAAAAAAAACCCTAGCCTACAATAAACTACCAATGGCCCTTAAAAGGGACTTTTGTGGGGCATTGCCCCAAAGATATCAGCTCTTTTACCTGTAAAAAAAAATACAAACACCCCCCAACAGTAAAACCCACCACCCCCACAACCAACTCCCCAAATAAAATAACTATCTAAAAAAAACTAAGCTAACCATTACACTAAAATGGCATTTGTATGTGCGTTGTTGGAATTTAGAAAAAACATATTAAGCTACATGATAATGATCATGCTCTGGCACCCTTTACTGATAAATGTAGGTTTGTATCTAGAAAACCAGAAACCCTTGCTTTAAAGCTTTCGCCCCAGTATGGTTCAGACAAACAAACCAAACACCATAACTTGGTTACAACATAAGGGTAATTTTAAGTGCCACAATTTTAATTGTAAAGCATGCAAAACAGTAACATTGGGACAAAACATTTTTCCACTGTTACACAAAAAAAATTGACATTAAGTTTTATGCCACTTGCAGAACTAAATTACTTGTAATCACTGTAAACAACGGTATGTTGGCCAGCAAACTATCAGGGCCTACCAAGTAGACCACGGTAGGACCGCGGTATAGTACTCCTCCATTTCTCCTCTGAGCTGTCTCATAGCTGCCCTTTGGAGCCCGGGTAGCCAACGTGGAGCAAAAAGACCCAGACTGTAGACCAGTAGCTGAAGGGATCGCTTTATGGATCCCAGAGATTGCTGCTTCTGATGTGGTCGCAAGCTTAAACAAAGTAGGCAGGTAAGATTGTTGAGTCTCACATAGGGAACTTCCGTCTCTAGGGATCATTATTTTCTAAGATTCCATAGTCAGCCCCAATGAGATATTAACCACAACCTCTGTAAGCTCAGATCCATCCAACAAAGAAAGTCATGTACTGCCTCTTTAAGGATGGGTTGGCTAATTTAATTATTTCCCCTTTAAATAGTAGGAGGATCCTTCTCACTTTGCTTGGAAATTTGTTCATGCAGGAGCTTTTACCTGAAGCAACAAGTGCCTGTCTCTTTGTTTTCAAGCCTTATTTGACATCAGCTTTTCTTCTAAAGGAAGTTATTTGGATATTCTTCTACTAACTTAGTTTATTTCAGAGGAGTATTTGTCAAAGTTAAATTGTAACTTTGCCTTTCTTTCTGTGCTGGTCTCTTGTTTGTGTGTCATCCAATCAAGCAAGTGCAGTCTGACACACCTCATTTTGCTGCAGCTCTTACAGGTTTGATTTCCAGTGTTAAAGCACCTCAGCTGCTGTGTGTCGATTTTCTCTGTATACAGACACCTTATCCTTGCTGCTGACAAGCAATCTAGGATCAAACTTATTTCCAGGTATCGCTACCATTTATTTGCTATTACTTTATTGTTCACTGGATGCTAAACAAACATTATTTGTCACTTAAAAAGAACTGCCTTTTTCATAACTGTTTATAATATTGGAGTACTTATCCTATCTAATGTCCACTGCTGATTTTTGACTCATTGCATTCCTGGCTCATACATTTTTGGTTATAACCTAAATTTCCTTCTGTCATTTAATTTTCCTAGCATATGCTAAAACAGAGTACTAAACAGATAAGGTCATAAAGGATTAACCTTATTAAATATAGCTTTGTAAATTATTTGCAAAAATAGGATTAATTAATATAACCCAGCAATGTTATTAGGAATCCTAGTTTTTGCTACATATCTACAAATTATACCTAGCTTGTTACTAAGAGAAAAAAAGAAAACACAGCGCATCCGCGATTCACAGCGTCGTTTTATTCATAACACACAGCTCCACGTAAAATGGCACACTTACAAGATAAAGGATAAAAACTAGCACTTAGCCCACTGGCTGATGAGAAGACCGCCTGTAGTAGTTACCGGAAAGGATCACCTGGACGCCGACCAGCAGCACCTGGAGTTACACTTCTCCTTGTCTCACAGAGCAGTAATAGATCAATTGCATATAGCAGTCCTTTTACCCAACACGTTTTCTCTGCTCCTCTAACACATATGAGTTCATGCTGATAACAGGCTCCAATGTCTGTGCTCAGGAAGAAGGTTCCCTTATTCACTCCAGTTACATCAATACCTGATATCTCTCAGTGCTCTGGCCGTGTTTGGAAGCTCTCAGTTTAGCTCTGTTGAAAAGGTAGCTGGAAAGCCCACTGCAAGTGGGAAATAAGACACTCCCTCCTTCTTTATAAATCTCCCAGAATACATGCAGAAGTCACATGTGATATTCTGGGAGATTTAGTTCAGTATTGAACTGCTCTTTGTTCCCCTCCCATTTACTTCCTGTGCAGCAGTTACTGGACTCCTAACCAAGCCCCAAAGTTTTATGAGAATACCGTCAGCTACCTACTCCAGCTTGCTCCTGTTTGTGTAAAGGGTCTTTTCATATGCAAAAGAAGGAGGGAGTGTCTTATTTCCCACTTGCAGTGGGCTTTCCAGCTACCTTTTCAACAGAGCTAAACTGAGAGCTTCCAAACACGGCCAGAGCACTGAGAGATATCAGGTATTGATGTAACTGGAGTGAATAAGGGAACCTTCTTCCTGAGCACAGACATTGGAGCCTGTTATCAGCATGAACTCATATGTGTTAGAGGAGCAGAGGAAACGCGTTGGGTAAAGGGACTGCTATATGCAATTGATCTATTACTGCTCTGTGAGACAAGGAGAAGTGTAACTCCAGGTGCTGCTGGTCGGCGTCCAGGTGATCCTTTCCGGTAACTACTACAGGCGGTCTTCTCATCAGCCAGTGGGCTAAGTGCTAGTTTTTATCCTTTATCTTGTATTGTGCCATTTTACGTGGAGCTGTGTGTTATGAATAAAACGATGCTGTGAATCGCGGATGCACTGTTTTCTTTTTTTCTCTTATACAGCTGATCACTTTGGGACATACATAGCGGGAGTCCCGTGAATCACCGGCTGCTCTGCCTGTTCGTTCAGCTTACCTCACTACATCGAGGAGTCTATCAGAACCACAGCTCCCATCATTTGGAACCTAACAGCTTCTTGCAAGAGTGCAGCTAAGTGTTCTCTTATATAAATATATGAACATTGTGCAATTTTACCGAACTTGGATAACACTGTTTGGGGCTATTTTTGAGACTGTGCAATTAATTACAAAGTGCTTTGGACTTCTATTAAGGACATTGGGACTGACATATACTCCTCCGTTGGGAGCTTAAGAGAATGAGATAGTTATACATTCTATTATAATTTGTGTACCTGTTTTAATATTTCACATTCTGTATTTCATTTTTAAATTTGTGCCTATACATACCCATAATAGTTACATAGGGGCTACTGACAAATAGGGTAAGCTTGATCGTTATTCCCTCAAGCTCATTTAGCGCCGTATTTGTTTGTTTCTATTTTAGCTTGTTACTAAGTTACTGTTTAAATATTCTTATTGCTCTACATAATAGATCCTCATAAGGAATCATTACACAAAGTCACTTCCTGTCACTTTCGAGATGCTGGCGTACAAGCAGCAAAGTTAGGTGCAAACAGGGTCTCTATCTCTCTAGAAAGGATCTTGAAGTGGTTTGTTATATTGATGGTCAGATTAGCGAATATTAGGTCAATCTTGGTCTCCATACTCAAGCTTAAGTCCATAAAGCTCAGGAAAAGCCTGATGGATAGGGATTGG